>NC_143261.1:45874943-46026458 GCF_984573655.1 Nuphar pumila
GAGGGGGGGGGGGGAAAGAGCACACCTGACCTCCAGGAGAGGGAGAGCGAGCGGGCGCAGCGGTGGCAGTGGTGGCGACGTGGGTGACGATGGCGAAGGAGCGTGAAGGTTCAACCGTGGCAGCAGACGCAGTGGTAGCGAAGCGTGAAGAGCGAGCGGGAGAGGAACAACGTGAATAGCGAGCAGGAGAGGAGAGGAAGAGCGAGCAGGCGAAGGAGAAGTGACAAGGGAAAACTGGCTTGAAAAGGGGAGTAAATGCCCTTTTTACTAGCCTAATTAGTTAAAACTGCTTGAAAAACCCTATTTTTTTTAGGCTTATATGCCTTGGCTTGAGGTGCGTCTCACCTCGAGGCGTGCGCCTCAAGGCGTATGAGGCGCACGCCTCGGGACTTTTGCGCTTTATATATGCGCCTCAAGGCATAAAGCCCCACGCCTTGAGGCAAGGCGTGCTTTTTGCGTCTTGAGGCACATTTTTAATAACACTGCTTAGAGGTTATAAGATATTTTGGACCATAAGCTTAGAGAATCAAAAGCTGACTCCTCGTTCTTGAGTGGTTGAATTGTTCTTTCCTAAACCTTTTCATATTACATTTTTAATCATCTTTATGTTGGAAGAAGAAATGACTAATGAAAATTAGGAGTTGTAATAATGACTTTTCAGACTGAGCAAATTTTACTGAATACTTTATCCCTAGAGATTTTAGTTTGAGAAGCAAAAGACTTTACTGCAAATTGAGAAATTTTCTTCTGATTGATGAAAATATGAAGTTCCATAGTATTTCAAAAAAAAATGGTGTGATATATGAATTAGCTTTTATTGCCTCAAATGTAAAACGTAACAAGCAGCCTATGTGGGTTTTTCTATATATAGTGCCATTAAGCCTGATTCACCTGGTCGAGCACCATGCTAGACCAATATACCTATCCTGATTGATTTGGGTGACAATCTATGCAGATGTGTCCAATTTATTGCATGCCAAACTGTAATAAGCCTTGTTGTCCAATTTATTGCATGTCCAATATCATGTTCTCTCAATAAAAAGAGAGTCTAGAATATTTAGTCTTCATCCTAATGTCTGTGAATGTTTTACGTGTATGAAGTTCTTGATTGCTGAGGAGTAAAGGGAATTAGTTGTCATGGAAATGTATCATGCAGTATCTTGCTTAAAAGTTTGGTGGGGTAAGTTATTAGCTGATGCTCCTTGAGTACCAAAAATGAAAGTTAAACATAAGAATTGTTTCACTCCTACAATATTCTGTGGGGCTCTTAATGTGGAGCTGGAAATAAACTAGAACTTCCCCACAAAGTGTTTTTACTGCAAATTGAGAAATTTTCTTCTGATTGATGAAAATATGAAGTTCCGTAATATTTAAAAAAAAGTTGGTGTGATATATGAGTAGCTTTTATTGCCTCAAATGTACGACATAACAAGCAGCCTATCTAGGTTTGGTCAACAATTGATTGGTATGCATTGCCATAGGTCATGGCCCGAGGAATGCTTTGTTTAGAATTCATATTTGTCTTTAAGTTTGGGTGCTGTTTACAACTTGTAATGCTGCATGAGTTTCAGCTGCAGGAGTTTTCCTGTTAGCCTCTGTATGTTATCCATATTTATTGAAAATTTTGGAGCCAAAGGCGCCATTGGTCTTGAGAAGCCTCTTGGTGATTGGCTCCAAGATGTATACATCAGAAGTTCTGACTCTTTGACTTGTGGACTTCAAACTCTGTACCTGATTGAATTTCAGTTTTACCCCAATGAAGCTGTTTTTCTCACCTTTCTTCTTTCCTCATCAGTTGAAGATCTGACGAGAACATAATTGTGTATGCCAAAACAAACTTTGTTGTCTCGTTGCAGATAATAACACTGTTCTAGCGTAGTGGACAAACACATTCTACCAAATGCTATCGTCTGTGTTATTTCTTTTTGTAAATTTATTTTTTGACGAGAAAAACAAGTGTATGATTTGCGTCATTGTTCAGCATGAAAGTGGAATATGAAAGGATCACAAGCCATGTTTGGTATTTGATCTCAGGATTTTTATTGTGAGCTTGGGTGCCTGTTGATGATCCCTGCATTGCCTTTGTTCTCTCTTCCTCATCAAGAACTTTTATTTATAATGTCCAGTAGTCCTGTGATGCAGTTCAAGCCACAGTTGAAGCCTATTAATTTCAAATGAGCGGCAAGCTCTTTCATACCAGGTGGATATGAAAGAAAAACATGTGGCCTCCTCGTATGTCAACTCTTACACCTTTTAATGGCCTTGGTATTATGGGAAAGTAACTGTTTGGTGGAAGCCCATTCTGAAGCTTTGAGATCGAGGACTGCATCTGGGTCTGGTGAAACTAGAACCAGCTTGATCTCTAGGGGCCCCCAAGTTCAAATTTCAAAGTGTTGCTACATTGACTTGCCATTTGAGCAGTCATGTTACGGTTTTGTGGAAGTCTGAGATGTGTAGTGTCACTGAGTTTGACTTTGCTGCTTGATTGAGCAGCGAGTCCAGTTGAGTCGCTTTCCAAGCTTTGTCAATAGGCTGATGAGGAGATCAGGACATCATCACTGTGTACTTATTTGGAGCATGTTGCTACCCTAATGCGAATACTTAAAACTTGATTTTGTGTGTGAGTACGTGAGTCCGCTCTTGGCCTAGCTTGGGAAAGGCTTGGAAGATTCTGTTCATGACAAGGTGTGAACAGATACTTGGAAAAATAAGAAAAACGTTTTTTTGTTCTATAAGCTGAAAAATAAGAAAAACTTGCGGAAAGAGGCCTGTCTCCCTCTCACCTCGGTTATTTACATTCATCTACGCCATTCATAGACCTTGTTATATGGAATTGGAAACTTTAAACTGTCTTGATGCATAATGACCGCACCCTTGAAATGTTTTGGGGATTCTTTATTGCAGGGTTGTGATTTTTAAGTTTGAGTGATCCGGTCCAGATAACTGGCATTACGGGATTCTATCTACCAAGTCATGTTAAAATTTCCCAGAGTGTCCCGGCAGTGAGTGCCTGACGTATCTTGTGGGATGTTGTGGAATCATGTGTGGAAAGATAAACCTCCTTGAATGAAATTCTAGGATACATGGCATGTGATGTTCTGGCAAATGAATGAACAACCATTAGTGGAGTCCTGCATAAGCACCTGTGTGTGTGTGTGTGCATGCAAGCGCTATCATACTGGCTTGTAGACGAGTTTGAAGTGTTTAAGCATAGTTCATTCTTATGGTGAGCCAAGCTGAGTTTGAGCTCATAATCAATCTGAGTTCAAGCTGGCTTGTTTTATAGAAAAAATACATTGTTTTAGAGCTGGAAGAATTAGGATTACAAAAAAAAAATGTGTAAAATATATCTAAAATATATTTCGTACTACCTAACGACCTTACACAAGCGGAGCTGAGCACCTATTGTTCATAATCAGCTTGCCAAGCCCATTTTACGAGTTTGAACGAGCTCTTTACGATCTGAACATGAGCCAGGCCACCAGGAGCGGCTGGGCTTGTTTCCCACTCCTTTTGTGACCTGTTTGCCATCTTCATTGAACCGTGACCACACTCGCCTGTGGCTGTGGGATGAGGAATCTTAATCTCTTGAGGGACCCTCGAATGATCCAGTTGTTTAAATAGAAACACTTAATCTCGTTTGCTACCACCGCCCACCCCCAACCCGCGGCTGCCCAGTCGATCAAGATGGGCCCCTGTTGTAACCAGATTTTTTGGACTTGCTTATGGCTCTTTTTCTTGCTTTTCTCCTTTTGTTTTTAATTATTGCAGAACAAGAGACTTTTCCTCCATAAGGTTGGACCTAAGCGTTTAGCAATATGTCACATGGAAACAAATCTTTTAATAATGAATTTGATAAAAGGGCTTTGCATTCCAGCATTCAAAAAGACAGATGAAGAAAACAAAGTTTATAAAAAAAAAATATGAGTTACAAAAAATTGGTTAAATCTCATATGTGGGTATAATTTGGTTCTGGTTTCATAAAATAAGATTGAAACACACGTACACACACACACACACACACACCTATATATGAGAGGCAAAGGACCATCGTTCAAATTTAATTTTATTTGAGTATTTTCTTCTGAAAAACTTTTCTAAAGATTATTATTTTTTTGTTTTCTGAGCGTTTTTCTCAAAAAGAAAAAAGATTTTCTCTGAATATTTTGAAAAAGTCTAGTCCATTTGTATCTTGGCTTTCAAAGTTTTGTTGAAAGCCAAGTGTTCTAAACGGAGTTTTGCAAGCTATGGATTGGAAACCAATTATGCCCAGTTAAGGAGACTTTTAACCACGAAAGAAGGATCCCTCTCTCTCTCTGAATGAATGATCTGTCGATGTGTTTTGAAGACTGTTTTTGCTTATTTGGTCTCCACTGCAATTGCTGACAACCATGCGATATATTCTACTTGTGAAAGAAATTTTTTCTTATTTTTCCTGAACGAAACAAAGAAAGATTAACTCAAATCAGACAACCTTTGGGTTGGATGTAGGTGTTTGCATTTGTTTGGCTGATGATGCCCTCTGTCCCTACCCAACTGTGGAAAACATCTGCAGCCGTATTTTTTAACTGGCTCAGAAAATGGTGGGGTGCATGTAGAAGATGTTATTGAGCCTAAGATCAGGCCTGCTTCATCTTTGGCTGGAAAGCTCCTGTTAAGTCAAACTTGCGGTCTCCCCATTGATTATCAAACCTGTCATTTGACATTATTGAAACAGCTTATAAAGACTAAAAGAGGTCCTAAGCTTAGGTTCCAAAAAAGGAGGTCCTAAATAAAGTTTTTTTTATAAAAACAAAATTATCAAACTAGCGATTGAAAAATTATTATTTTCATAGCAACTAACAAAATTAAGCATCGCTTCTTTATCTTAAAAACAACATCAAATATTGTATATGCCTAATCACATGCACAGACAATAGATATTCATTAAAGTGGAGACAAAAAGGTTCACTATTATATTTATTTCTTATATTTTCTTTTTTAGATATAATACAATAATCTAAACAGGAGATCAGTCTTAATAGATGTATAACATCTGATGATCATGAAACGATAGGGATAAAAAATAATTTATACTAAATAAAAAGTAAATAATAAAAATAATAGAAACAAAAAAACATCATGTCATTGATTGATTCACTATAGTTTCAATTATGTAAAACATCATAGGACCATTAACTAGTAAAATTTTCCATAAGGAGTTATATGAAAATGTATATGTTCATAGCATGAAGATGTTCATAATCTATCAGTCACTTCTCAGAAACAACTGTATTTAAAAAATTCAATGATAAAAAATCTAATTAATACACTTTTCAAAAACAACAAATTTAATTATCAATGCACTAAATACAATTTTTTTGTAATGTAAAGCTCATGACCACATTAGATAAACAACTACATGAAAATAAAGGCATACCAAATTATATAAACAAAAGGAGAAATAGAGACTCACATGAAAATGAATTAAACAAACAAAAAAATAGAATAGGTTATTGAACATGCAAAGATAACTTGAAAACCATGCAATTTTTTCACAAAATAACCGATTCATGTTAAAATTCAGTTAAAATAACTGATTCATGCCAAAAAATTCAAAAAATAATTGTTTCAGCCGTTAAAGATGTGCTTACCAGAATATCTCGCCATCGATGATGTCTCGAATGCTCAAAAAATCATTGATGAAGTACTGCAAAGCCATAAAGAGAAAGCAATAATGCTAGAGTTTTTTGCGTAAAAAGAGTTGCCGAAAATTTTTGTCGAAGGAAACACGGTGAGCCAAAAGAGGTTGGAGACTACAAAAAAATCCTAAAATGTGAACCATCACTTTTTTAAAAATGAAATATCACATTTAATGCTTGTATAGTCATTTACAAAAATATGAGAAGTTTCACATTTAAGTCTTAAGAAAATTTGTGAATCTAATATCCAATGTGCAAATATTCGAAAAGTTCATAAATGAAGCACAAGATCTACATATACAGAAGATGTTCACAAATCATCTTGCAAACGTCACCAGGACATCCACAAATGAGTGAGAACATTCACAACATGTATTTGTGAATGTTGATGTATGTGAAGAGTATTTAGTTAAAAGAAGTTTGTAGGTTTTCTTTGCGAAGGTCGTACTATATTTGTGAAGGTTCCATCAGAGTGTGAAAGTCTGGAACATTCACAATAGGTATTTACAAATATCATACACATTTGCAGAATTTCTTGATGAGTATTTACTTAAGGTTCACAGGTTATATTTGTGAAGGTTGTACTGTATTTACAAATGTCATACTATATTTGTGGATGTTTGCGTAATCTCCTTTTATTGAAGGGTTGCAAACTTCCTACAACATACCTATATATCACATGAACCTCAGCGGGTTCGCATGTGTCAAGGATAAAAATGTCTTAAAATAGTTGGGCTTGGATGATTTTGGATATGTGGGAGATTTTATCAAATTGATAGGTATTTCGAGAAGCGTGCAATTTTGCAAGGATAATATGATTATTTTTTGAATATTTTACGTGTAAGAACACAACTAAATTGGAGTTATCTCGTTCATTTGTGATTCACAACCAGGAATGACTTAATTTCATGCACAAGTTTATTGTAGGCTTACCAACTAGGTGGTATCCCATGTGGTAAGCGAGGTCCTGTGTCAATCTGGAGGCCTAAGATCGAATCCCTCTGCCACATGAGGTGACTGTTGTTCTGGTAGGGGTCCGCCTAAACCCAACCTGCTTAGCAAAAAATAAAAAAGTTTATTGCAGGCTCACTAAAGGCTATTGGATTTGTTCACATGGTTAATGTTTGCTACTCTCGTGGGTAAGGAACCCCCTAGTGAAGAGTTTTAACATTTCTTTTGCACATTTGACCCTTCAGATGTGATCTACGTATTAGGTTTAGTAAAAACTGACCTTTCGATCATGTTTTTTTGAGGTGTATGTAAGATTTTACAATGGTTGAAAAATCAATAGCCTAAAATGTACCAAATTTTGAAAAAACAAACAAACATATTTTTATGTGAAAAAACTATGATCAAAGAGTCTATCCCCTACTATTTTAGCCATGCTTTACTCATCCATGAGATTAGATTTGAACAAAACAACCTACCCCTATGAGTTCCAACCTTACCCACGCGGGTAGCAAATGCTATCCCTTGTTCACATTGCATCTTTGTTGGTTCTTGATAAGTGGAATGGGCTTTACTCGTACGTCTTATTTTTTTCAAGAAATAGAATGGTGCTTGGGAAAGGTTGCAGAGAGAAAATAATTTTGATTGTGGAAAGTGGTTCTCTCGGTTACTTGTATTATAATATACCCTTTCCTAGTAGTGGTATGACTTGGGGAACCGGAATTCACTGAACATGGTGGGCATCTCTTTTTCAGCCAGCCGTGCCTGAGTTTATTGAGCGTGGTGGACATAGTTTGAAATGTGGAGATAAATAAAAGTCAGAGAAATTCTCCTGAGAAAATTAGAATTTTCATTTTTCTACTGTTTTTAACAGCAAAAATAAATAAGTCAAAAAAATTGCAAACAAAGGCATAAAAGCAAATAAAAAATAAACCAGTCTGCTTTTTGCCAATAAAATAGCCGTTAGAAGTATAAATACTGCGACAAAATTGAGATATTTTTAAAAAACATGGCCAAAAATATTGGGCTTTCAATATTTTTAAAAATATCCCCATATGTGCCACTATGGTTTAATTCACTGATTTGAAAGCCGAGATGGTCGTATGTTCATCCCCTTAATTTAGTAGTGGTTTAGTTTTTTATGAGTTTCACATCCTCAAAAAAAAAAAATTTAAAAAATATTTGATATCTTTGACCAATAAGCATTAAAAAGTGTTGCTTGACAGCTGTTTGGTAACATCTATGATGTCATCACAAATTTCTACCCCTACAATCTCCTCCAGCTTTTTTTCCCCTTTTTCCTGTGAAAGTTAAATTTATCACTGATTTCTTGTAAGTGGCACTAAATGGCAGCATGAAGTAATGGAACTTGACTTATGGGTTCAATCCATTGCCCCCAGTCAGATTCCAGTTTTCCACAGAGGGTAATAGTATTTTTGAGCCCTAGCTCAGGTCTACACGCCACCTAGTGAAGCATCAAATGCAGCCGGTCCACACCCAGCATGCCGCTTTAGTGTTTAAAATTTTACCTAAATTGCATTTGGTTCGGCTTCTGCAGGTAGGTAGTGCCACTAATCTGATATAAAACACTGTTGTTGAAGAAGCACATCATGGATGGTGGCCCCACCAACTGCATATGGGATCGGGGGAAGGGGAAAGGGAGGAGGCATACACCATCAACTTTCAATAATAAAAGAAACCATTGTAAAAGCCATCCACTAGTCAAGGATTTAATTTTTATTTACATATATATATATATATATATATATATATATATATATATATATATATATATATATATATATATATATATATATATATATATATATATATATATAGGAATGAGAAAACCACCTCAAAGGGTGTAAACCTGAGCGCACCCCCCTTGACCACCTCAAAGGAGCCACCGGCTTTGGCTTATGCAAGGGAAATAACTCCTGCGGGAATCGAATTCCGACTGCCCGTCTAACAGCCGAGGCCCATTCCAACTACACTACCCCCTCGGGTCCCCCAGTCAAGGATTTAATTACTACAAAATTTAATCGAGAAACAATAGATCTCTCTCTCTCTCTCTCCTTTCATATGGATAGAGCATTTTCAGTGTGGTTTTAATAAATTAGTGTATTTATGGTAATAAGAGAGTTGGATAGGAAATACTTGGAATATATATATATATATATATATATATATATATATATATATATATATATAGAGAGAGAGAGAGAGAGAGAGAGAGAGAGAGAGAGAGAGAGAGAGAGAGAGACCACAAATATATGAACTTTCATATGGATAGAGCATTTTCATTGTGGTTTTAATAAATTAGTGTATTTATGGTAATAAAAAGAGTTGGATGGAAAATAATTGGAATTACAAAGTTGCAATGTATCTTATCCACGGCATTTGGATCCATGGTCATCATCTTTTCTATCAAAAGAAAAAGGGTTGGTCCATATAATATTGTACTTTCCTCAAATTAAGAACATTCACATTGGTAAATGCGGTGTTTGGTGTATATATATTGCTACTTCTTTTGTCAATGTTAGGTCTTAAAGTTAGATCTATCATGTAGATAACCTGATACGCCATTCTTGCTATTATAATTAGTTCAAGGAATTAACCAATTGAGTTGATCCTACTCCGTTTGTACATTCCATGTTGCTGTGTTATATCTGCTAAGCCACGGGAAGGATACCTTAACTAGTAATTCCTTGAACACCATATGTCACTTCCATTAAAAAAACTCTTGCGATTTAAACTTCATCTAATCACTTTTATGAAACATCTAAAACGTTTGTCATGGCAATTAATACAAGATGGCCAATGGTACATATATGAGGATTTAATAGGTGAAAAATAATTTTGTCAGATGATTAACATCCCCCAAATGCAAGATCACAGCAAATTGGGCAAATAGATCATGGACTTGGCATTTCAACAATTGGGGTTCATTTAGCCAAAGAAAGCACGTTAATTCAAAACGAACCTTTAATAGTAAAGCCTCATCCAATGGCTGATGATAATAAAAAATAGCGTGCATAATAAGCATCTATCACAAAAAGAAAAAAGAGGTGAATAAACCATTCATTTTTCATGAAGTTGCAAAACCAAGTTCACTAGCTAGGCCACAAACTATCTGCTAATAGTAGTAAAGGATTCGGATGCTGATTTGATGTGAAAATATTGGATGGTATCTTGTTTCCATTAACTACTAATTAATCAACCAAAGCGTGTAGCATCAACCACTAATGAACCAAGCGTGACTTGCACGAAACCATGACTTTTGGGATAGAAAACTGCATCCCACATGCTTTCCTTGCCTCCCCCACAATCCACTCTCCAAGTTTTGAAAAATTGGGAATCCATGATGTCTTAAATGGGATCCACCAGGAAACTTAATTCAAATCATCAACATCCACCAATGCTCAATTGGGCTAGCGCTCCGCTCTCTAACACTTAAGCTTGCAGAGATTCCACTAGGTACATAGGCCACCCATTATTTTGTTATACCTCTAAAATCAGTGGTCGTCAGACGAGTAAAAACAAAGCCACTTGTTAAAAAAACTAACTCATCCAATTATGCAAGCGTCACGACGTTAGACACAATAAATACTACCATTTTGGTCTCCGTAGTCAACCAAAATTGCTCAATGCTCACACACGAACTGCTACTTTTCCTGCTAAACACTGGAAATAACAATAAGCAGGAATTCTCTTTAATTGTACCTCCAATGTTAAAAAGAAAATGGGACTCGAATCTTCTTCACATAATGCATTCGCTATCCAACCTTGCAAGCTTAATTTTAAGGGAAACAATGACTTTATATATATATATATATATATATATATATATATATATATATATATATATATATATATATATATATATATATATATATATATATATATATATATATATATATATATATATATATAGAGAGAGAGAGAGAGAGAGAGAGAGAGAGAGAGAGAGAGAGATATTCGGCGTTAATTGTCGCCGGCGTCCACCCTTGCTCGCTGTCACCGTTATCATGCCAGAACCGTTACAAGGCTAGAACCATCCATTACCTGACCTTAACAGTTTCCGTCTAGAGTGAGGGACGGCTGTTACTAATTTGCAAATGGTTGATAAGGTAGAGACCAATTTGCAAATACTAAAAATTAACATCAGCAATTTCTTAAAAACTAAAAAGCATGAGTTCATATTAAATAGTTAAAAACTGAGGCAGCTACACATTTAATTAGTGATGACCTCCCTATACGAAAATTTAATCTTAACTGCTGTGCTCCATACGGAAGTACCTATTGTTCCCCTCTCTTCATGGTTACAAATTAAGTCAGGAACAAAACTACTATATAAAATCAAAAGATGGCTCAACTGTAGCGTGGGCGCGTGCTCACACACACACACACACACACACACACATATATATATATATATATATATATATATATATATATATATATATATAGAGAGAGAGAGAGAGAGAGAGAGTAATGGGTTCGTGCTAAATAAAATATGTCAAATGAAATGTGCTAAATGAGCTTTTCAGGTTTTTTCGTTTTATTTTTAAATTTTGAACATACAAATGTAATCTATGTACTTGATTTTATAGGGATCAACTCTTGAAGTGTTCGATTCCAACATATGGATGGGTTTTTTATAACGCTTGAAAAATCAACGGTCCAAAATCTTTGTAAATTTTTAAGCTTCAAATATCATTTTTTCTTCAAAAACACATGATCCATGTGTGGATTCCTCATAAATTGACCATACCGAACACATTTATGGGGTCAAAACTGCGAAAAAAATACCGAAAGAGCAGAACAATCCATTTAGCACGTTTCATTTGTCATGCAATTTCGAACATGAAAGAGGAGAAATTGCATTTGGCTTAAAAATAGGATTTAAAGATTTGAATAAGTTTTTAAACACATAAAAAAACACTGAATTCTGATATATGGCTGTGAAGTAATGGGTTTCTTAAGTAGACTATGTCAAGTGCTATCCAATTTCTAGTATGATCTGACCCAAATATATGTATAGAATTTAAGCACCAATTTGAATAGATAATATACATAAATTGATAATAACATCAAGAAAGATAAACCATTACCTTTCACCCGTTGTAGCTCTCAAAACCATGTTGATTAAAAAGGAAAAAAAAAAAATAAATGGCTAGACAACGGACTTTAATTTGAACCACCATCAAAATAGAATCAGGCTCAAGCTTTTCTGTCTACCTTAGGTTTAGGAGCATGCCAAATGGGGCAGACTTGAGTTTGTCTCTTGGCTACATGGTACAAGGCTACCAAAAAAGATTTCTCTATTACTCCTTCTTAGGGGGCTCCAATCTTCTATTAAGAAAATGAGTGTTAGTTGATGCCAACCTCCAACCACACTTTCTTAATTGATAAGGGCATCTCTTATTAAGTAATATTTCTAACTAAAATAAAACTCAAAAAGTTGTAGAGATTTTAAGGATACCAAAACTAAATTTAACAAACACAATAACTATAACTATGTCTCAAAAACAAGATTTACAAAAAACTTGTTTGAAAATTCACAACTTTGATTGAATATATCCATATTTACTAGTATACTTTTTGGGACCACATTGAAAGATATGCTAGAGGTCCCACCTTAATATAGTGTGCTCATGTTAGTAACTATTACCAGCATAAAAAAAGCTTTGCTCACTTAGTACATAGACATACAATACCAATATAAGACATGTTGATTGTCTAAGACCAAAGTTTACGTAGCGAATCATATCTCGAGGGCTACTAACAAGTGTGGTTATTAACTATTGCATCTCAATAGGGCTACCTACCCTCTTGAGTATCAAATTGCCTAGCTAACAAAGAAACAATGTTGGGTCCACTACAAGCATGTGTATCTCATGCTCTATGGTCTTTATCAGGTCCTCAAGTGATTTCTCTATACTACTACCGTGAGTAGGTCTGTCTCTTGAAGAACTCATCTTAAAGAGACTTTACTGTAGAAAAAGAATAAAATACACTACATCACCCCAACTCACTTGGGCTTACACCCCTAACTTGATCTGTGAGACATCAAAGGCAATGTGTTCAAAGTTTTGAGGTTGTTTTTTTTTCATGTCCAAATCGGCACCACTTATATAAGTTTCTATATGAGCTCATTCTGCAACCAAAACTTATAAAACTATTATAAGATCTTGCATAAGTCATAGTTTCATTCAATACCAAAATAAATATAATCATGACCATATTTGAATATCATGGATTTTATCAAAAGTTATACAAAGCCATATAAAATATTCAACATCTCTCACTTGACCTAAATATTTTTTTCAATACAACATAATTTCACATACATGTAGTATAACATGCCAAAATTTTAAACCAGAAATTTTAAGATGATTTTTTTTTCTTTTTAAAATAGCAAAAATAACCTTTATCTTTGAGTTAAACATTATGGGCGGCTTACAACATGATCAATCATCTTAACTGAATTAAAATGAATAATATTTACTATTAAAATTTAATTCAGTTTCAATAATTTAAAATTTATATCAGAGTATTTTCAGTTTAAAACAATATTAAATATTTTTCAAAACTATCATCGAGACTGGTGAAAGGTGTCCGGCCAGGAAGAAAGCCATAAATTGTATGAATACACTCCATGTGCTATGGTCCTTATCTAAGTTATTGCATGTCGTACCTACCTAAATTGATTGTGCATTTAGATAGTCATGGCATGCATTACTTAAAAAGAAAACCTAATTAAAGATAATTAAGTCACTCATGTATAAACACTACAAGAAAAATGTTAATTAGAGATATAAATTTATGAGAAAAATAATCCGTCGTAAATTTGTGACGGATTAGCTAGAGAAAACTAGTCATCCCTAAAATTAGAATTAGTTACGAATTTAGCGACGAAAATTTTTTGTCTCAAAATCCGTCACTAATTAGCGACGGATTAGTGATGAAAATGTTTCGTTTGAAACTCTGTCACAACTTCGTGGCGGATGAGTGACATAAATTTTCTGTAGCTACTCCGTCGCTAATTTGTGACAGCGTTTGAGACAAAATATTTCCATCGCTAATCTGTTGCTACTTTTTGATACGGCCAACTAGGATGTGAGCCCCTTTCTTTCCCTTCTGTTTCATCCCTTGCACGCAGTTGCCGCCCGAGTTCTCTCCTTCACCTCCTCCTTCTTCCCTCACTCCATCTCTTTCACCGTCGTGTGCCACCGTCAAGAGCCCTGTATGCGGTGCCACCTCCTCCCTCTTCTCTTTTGCCTTTCCCCGTCTATGACCTTGCCAGAGCAGCGTCGTCAATGACACCCCCAACCGACCCCTCTTCTCACCTCCTTTATATTTCATTTCTTCTCTATTCGAGAGCCGACCTGAGGGCACCTCAGTTGTGAGCCGTGTCATTGCCGGAACCTGTGACATCGCCTCACCATTTCAACGATTCCCTCTCTTTTGAAACCCTCCACCGCTGACGCCAGAAGTCGGGTGAGCCACCACGGTGAAGTGTCAGTTTGGGTGCCTGCTAGAGACCAGCGCGACTGTCACTATCGTGACCTCCTCCTCCTTCCTTCCATATTTCTTGATCGATCGAAGCCGCGACGCTGCCATGACCACCACCGTCTCCTCCTATGTTTCCATTTCCCCTTTTCTTCTTCTCCCTTTTTCTTTCTTGTGTCATTCCGGTGTCTCCCCTCCGTCCGAGCGCCGACTGGAGGCCACCACCATCGTGACCCACCGTGACACCTTCTCCCCTTTCCCGTCCGCAGCCAAATGCCATCATCGTCAACCATCACTGGAGTCACATCGTCCTCGACACCCCTACTTGTTGAAGGCACCACCATTGCAGACCGTCACTGACCTTCCCTTCCTTTCTCCTTCCCTCTTTCCTCATTTCTCTCTGCGCCACCCCCGTAACCCTCACTGCCTTCCCTACTTTTGGTGTGTGGCGACGATTATGTGTCGTCGTTGACCACCCTCGCCATTAGTTCCTCTGCTTGCTGGACATTAGTGTCACACCATCGGGAGGCCCAACTTTTTGGACATCATTACCTACATAAATTTGCATTGCAGGTGTGTAGCAGAGCAAAATGTGCGATGCTTAATGCTAAGCATCACATGCGACTTAAAATGTCATGCGAAAAGAAACAAGAAAAATGCAAATACAAAAGCATGCAAATCGGGTAAATACCCTTGATGAGTAAGTGATGTAAGTGCATTACATGTTATTTATTTTTTTGGATGCAACACTTTCCTGCTCACACACTTACTTAGTTATAGATATCTAGAATTGTTTTGCTGGAGTTTGAAGATCATGCTGAGCATGATTTGAATGTATGAGAATAGAAGTGCTCTTATTTTTTAGTTCAGATTCCATGCTAGTCATGGTTATAGTTAACGAGATATTGGAGTATGTTTGTTATAGGTACATGTTTGACATTGTTGTGATATGAATGATTGCATGTATTACAATATTTGACATGACTATCCATGCTTGCATGAAGTTATTTTTTATTTAATTATGCATTTCATGTGAAATTGTATCATAAAAACATGCTTAAAATGAATGTATCGTGTTTGTGAATGTGATTTCATTTTTCTAAATATCCTTGTAATGTGTGTAAATATGATGTGATGGTGTTACACATGAAACTATTGAATTATCAATGCATGCATAATAGTTCATGGAATTGCATTTTATGTTAAGCATGTTTGTGGTAGAGAGAGGAAGAAAATTTATACATTAACTGAAACAAAAAAATTGTTCATCAATCATCACCAAATAAATTTTTTTAACAGATTTGTAAACCACAATAAAGTGTTAACCAACTCAACACAAGCAACAAACAAAATGAAGACTTTATGACCTACAATATGCAAATTATAACAAACCAACAAGGAGAAATCAGTCATTTCATTCCCATTAACTTGGAAAAATAAAACCTACTTTGTAATTTCATTTGAATGTGTAGAAAACTACTTTTGCTTGACAATAGTTTTCTTGGAGGTGAATGATATCAAATATATATATATATATATCAAATCATTACATCCACCATCAATGCATGATAAATTAGATATTTTCTTCATCATAACATTATTATGATTCTCTTTTAACTAGTTAAGATAATATCCATAACATCATAGGACAAAATGACTGCAAACCGTAAATGGATGTATCTTAGGATAATTGATAATGAGGTATCGCTTAAATATACGAATGATGTTGACAGTTTTATTGAATTTGCAATGACAAGTGTCAGTATATCCCACTGATCGGATCAGGTGCCCATGCACGATGTTTAAGAACAATCAATTTGTAGAACCTCGTGGTGTTAGACATCACCTATACAAAAAGGGTTTTGCCAGTGATTATCAGAATTGGATGCTTCATGGTGAAGAATTTTGAAGCAATTTTGACTCACGGGTGAATGTGGTGCACGATATTCCATATGTAGATTTGATATTTGATGTCGCAGGACTAGAACTGGGTTCTGCTATGGGTCCTAGTGATGTACCAACTGGGGTAGAGGAAAAAGCAATAAATGATGCAACTAGTAGATTTTATGACTTACTTAGAGATGCTGATGAGCCACTGTGGAATGGTTGCAAGAATCACACTATCTTGTCTGCAGTTCTTCAACTACTGAATTTGAAGTCAGAGTCTAATTTGAGTCAATCATGTTTTGACTGTCTGTGCTCTATTGTGAAGAGTATGTTACTCAAAGATGAGAAATTGTCACAAAATTTTTACTGTGCAAAGGTTATGGTCAATGCTCTAGGTATGAGGTATCAAAAGATAGATGTTTGTCCAACTCATTGCATGTTGTATTCCAAAGATCAAGAAAATAGACCACATATATGTATGATTGAATCACTATAAATCTTATTTGACAACCTTAGAACACATATATGCATGATTGAATCATTATAATTTTTTTGACACTTTTAGAACACATATATGCATGATTGAATCACTATACAATTTTTATGACAGCCTTAGAACACATATATGCATGATTGAATCACTATATAATTTTTATTACAACCTTAGAACACATATGTGCATGATTGAATCACTATACATTTTTTTTGACAACTTTAGAACACATATGTATGATTGAATCACTATAAATTTTATTTGACAACCTTAGAACACATATATGCATGATTAAATCACTATAAATTTATTTGACACCTTTAGAACACATATATGCATGATTGAATCACTATACAATTTTTATGACAGCCTTAGAACACATATATGCATGATTGAATCACTATGGATTTTATTTGACAACCTTAGAACATATATATGCATGATTGAATCACTATGATTTTTTTTTACAACCTTAGAACACATATATGCATGATTGAATCACTATAATTTTTTTTGACACCTTTTGAACACATATATACATGATTGAATCACTATAAAACTTTTATGACACACTTAGAACACATATATGCATGATTGAATCACTATAATTTTTTTTTAACAACCTTAGAACACATATATGCATGATTGAATCACTATAAATTTTTTTGACACCTTTAGAACACATATATGCATGATTGAATCACTATATAATTTTTATGACAGCCTTAAAACACATATATGCATGATTGAATCACTATGGATTTTATTTGACAACCTTAGAACACATATATGCATGATTGAATCTCTATGAAATTCTTTTGACAACCTTAGAACACATATATGCATGATTGAATCACTATAAATTTTTTTGACAACCTTAGAACACATATATGCATGATTGAATCACTATGAAATTTTTTTGACTGCCTTATAACACATATATGCATGATTGAATCGCTATGAAAGTTTTTTGACAACCTTAGAACACATATAAGCATGATTTCATCACTATGAAATTTTTTTGACAACCTCTAAATTCTGTTAATGTCTTTCACTTTATTGTTAGTCTATGTGTCATTCAACCATGTTACTTTGATTGCCTTAGATTAGGTACATTGTATATAATTTATTTCATTATATTTTGTTTATCAGTACTAATATTTTGGTTCTCTTGTAGGATGCTGAAGATGATCAGCGTAGAGAAGCTGATGGAGGCATGGATGGAACTCTTTGTATATGTTCACTTGTAACTAATTAGAACTTGACAATGATTATATTGGGTTGTTAAATTTGTTTCACATAACTTGTGTTAAATTTGTTTCACCTACTTTGTATATATATATTTTATGTGTACTTTGTTTTTTATACACAGGTTATATAAATTGTATAACAAATTTTTTTTCTTGATATTTATATTTCAAACAAAAGTATTTTATTTTTTAAATTTTTTGCGATGGATATTATCCGGCGCTAATATTCAATGATGGTTTTTTTGAAGAAATCCAGTCGCAAAATGGCGACGATATTGGGCGATGAATAATATTCATCACCAATTTAGCGACATATTAGGGATGGATATTTATCTGTCTTAAAAACTGAATCAATTGATGTTTTACGATGAAATATAAACCATCGCTAATCCATCGCTAAATTGGCCATGGATATTAGAGACAAATACGTATTCGTCGTTAAATTTTAACGATGGATATGTATCTATCGCAAAACCAAATCAGTGCTTATTTAGCAACGGATTAGCGACAAATCATGACATTCACTAATCCATCATGAATTAGCGACGAAAGTAGCGACAGACTAGTTCTGTCGCTAATTAGTGACCAAGAAATTGTGATGGACACTATCCATTGCTAAGTCATCGTCAATCCGTCGCTAAACAATTCAGCAATGGATTTGCGATAGACTAGCGTCAGATAGCGTCCGTCTCCAATCCGCAGAATTCTTATAGTGAAATGACCATCAATTTTGCAATGGTAAGTACATGTATATTTTATTGTTCATACATAAAAATTTATGTATTAGGATGACAATGTTGAAAGCTCTTTCTTAATACGGTCATCCATCACCTGAGACTGGTGAAAGGTGCTCGGCCAGGTAGGAAGCCACAAATTGTTTGAATACACCCCTTGTGTCATGGCTCTGATCCAGGTTATTGCCTGTGTCGTACCCACGGGGCTAAGAAGTGAGAACCTAAATTAATTGTGCATTTAGATAGTCACGGGATGCATCACTTAAAAAGAAAACCTAATTAAAGGTAATTAAGTCACTCATGCATAAATGGTTGTCTGCTCTGTAATGGTAAGTGCATCCATATTTGACTATTCATGCATAAATTTCAACCGTATATGATTAAAATCAAATGATGCATTATAATGTATGTATCTTTGAATTGATGATTGTATGTTTGCATGTGTGAGTTGGAGGAATATTATTTTACATACTTATTTTAATTTACAAGTACCAAATAACACTTTCCTACGAGGCTTTCATGAGTTTGACCCCTTTTTATGGGTTTCAAGTGAAATATGATGTATAACTACAGGGCAGATGCATAATGCTTGGGTGGAATCTAGAGACAGTCTTTTCTTTTCTCGATAATAGTTTTGGAAAAATAATTTTGTTATTTTGGATTGAAAAGACTCTGATGTAAAATTTAAATTATTGAAACTGAATTAAATTTTAATAGTGAACGTTATTCATATTTTAATTCAGTTATGATGATTGATTGTATTGTAACCTGCTCAGAATGTTTAACCCAAAATTTTTTTATTGTTTTTGCTATTTTAGAAAGATAAAAATTTCTCTGAAATTTTTGGGTTAAAATTTTGGGGTGTTACATGTAGAATACATATACATTAATTACTATAGTTAATAAAATTGTAAGCATTGCTTTTGTACTCAAAGAAAATACAAGTTATTTCACATAAATCTAATTAATGAATAGCAGTCTATATCATCTTACTCATTCACAAGCTTATCAAGAACAAATTACAAGTCCTTTTTGTCCATCAAAGAGCATGCCCAACTTTAATACCGCAACAAGGAACATGCACCTTTAATTTTTAAACTTGTAACATCCTTTAAAATTGATGATGTTTACATATTTCCCTTCTGAGAGCAAATCCCACATGAATCATGACAAAATAATGATGCACATAAATGCATTTCATAGATATTCATGTCAATCATGTAGTTTTTAATTCATGCATGTAGATGCTTTTATAATTTCAAAAATGCATGATTCTTCGCTCTTATGGTGAATAAAATAATATTATATTGCAAGAACAACTCGTAATACAACTATCCGCGAATTATAATCTTCTTCATAAAATGACATGTGAATCCAATCTTAAAAAATTTTATGCATGCATCTTTAAAGTTCGTAAAGCCTACACAACTCATAAACATGTGAAAGTTCGTAAACATGCGAAAACTCATAATTATGCAAAAGTTTGTAAATATTTTAAAACTCTCAAGTATTTTAAATGCTCATAAATATTTTAAAAGCTCATAAATATTTCAAAAACTCATAAATATTTCAAAAGTTCATAAATATTTTAAATGTTCATAAATATTTCAAAAGCTTGTAAAAGCTCATAATTATTCTCAAAGCTCATAAATGTTTCTCGTATTTTCCACATAATATATATATATATGTATGTATATATATATATAACTATATACATATTTATTTATATAAAAAATGAGTATATATATATTATATAATTATCTAAAAATTGACCTAAGGACCTTACCTCATAATCTGGGGAGCGGAAAGAGACCACAGTGAAGGTGGCAATGGCAGGGAATGTGGTCAAACTTGACCGAATTCCTAACGAAGGTACACAAATTTAGGCGACGCTCGACTTGGCCGACTGCAACTCAGTTGAGCCAGGTGCTGATTGACTCAAGTTCAAGCTTGGTTCAGCTGGGCTGAGCTGACTCAAATTGAAAAGGAATGGGGTGAGGGCTGTAGGACACTTAGTGGTCATCGATCGAGTTGGATGAAACTGGAAGGAGGAGGCAGTAAGTCTGTTGCTCCTCTGCCGAAAAAGCAAACAAAGAGAGAGAGAGAGAGAGAGAGAGAGAGAGAGAGAGAGAGAGAGAGAGAGAGAGAGAGAGAGAGAGAGAAGGGAAGAACCCTTTTTATAAGGGAGAGGGGAGGTGCGCAGGTGGCGAGGGATGTGACCCCCGCCCCCTTTTCGTGAAAGAAGGAAACGATGAGGGCGGCAAGGGAGGTGACCCCGCCGTCGTCCCATATATGTTGTGGGTGGCGAGGGAGGTAACCTCTGCACCAAGGCCACCAAGTGGTGGCGACCGCCATGGTCAGCCACCATATGGTTATGCAGGGGATCAAGCCACCGTGCGAGGTGGCACGATGGTGGCCGACATGCCACTGTACTGGTGGCACAATGGTGGTCATGGCTCAAGCCACGACAATGGGAGTTGGGTAGTGCGGTGGAAGAGAAGAAGAAAAAAATTTAAACTTAGGGTGTGATGGAGGTTCCATATGGTTTGAAATGAAAATGAAAGGGGGATTTGGGTTTGGATTGGGCATGGGTTCGATTGGATCCCAACCCAATCTAAGTGTTTTGGGTCCTTGGGTTGGATTTTGTGAGACCTATTTGGGTCTCATAAAATCCAAACCCAATTTTTTATTTATGATATATATTAATGTATATATATATACACATTGGATTCATTTTGGCCCTAAACAGACCTAAAATCATTTTGTTTATTTAATTAGGATCAATTTGAGACTTAAAACGAATCCATACTCTTATTTTCTTTAGTAGGATCCATTTGAATCTTCCAAATGAATTCAAATCTTATTTTGCTTAGTGGGATCTTATTCTCTTAGTAGAATCTAATTGGGTCCCCAAGTGGATCCTAATATTTTGTTTTCTTGGTGGGACTCATTTGGGTCTTCAAAATGGATCCATGACTAAATTTCTCTTAGTGGGATCCATCTTGGTTTCTAAATGTATCCAAATGTCTCCTATATCCAGTTTAAACCCTGATATGGGTTTAAACCTTACTTAAATTCATTTGTGTTGATGTGACTCATTCGAAGATCCAAATGGTGCAGATAGAAGTCTCATAACCAATACAAGTTCTTTTGAGTTTAGACCCCCCTTCCAAGTCAAAACTCAATGGTTAAACCTCATATTGGGTCCACCAACAAGATCCAATCTTGATCAATTTGAAACTTTCTTGAGATCCAGATCCAGTTACTTTATTCAAAACTGCATAAATCCCTAATTGAATGTTTAAATAAATAGAGTAAACAATAAATCATTAATTTACCAGTGTACATTATTTTTGAATGGTAAATTTCTCAATAATATATTAAAATATTCACAAAAAATCTTGAATATTATGACTTCTGATATCAATATTGAAAAACGTGGTAGGTCAGAATCTAATAAATAATGTATAAACTTTACAAAATTTAAATACTACAAGAAATATTATCAATCAAGTATAGCATATCATCATATAATTATAATTATTTGTTTTATGAGAAATAATCACATCTTTTTTATTTAAAATAATCATAGTAATTTGATAAGCTCTACACTTATATATATGATTCATATGTCATGTTAATTTAAATGTGCAAATGAAATCTTTATGACAAAATCAATGTTATAAATTAATATATATGATCATAAATAATCAATTGAAATATCTAAGCTTATCTTAGATTGATCAAATTTCAAATAATAGACACTTTCAAATAATATTTAAGTTTAGGAGCACACCGAATGAGGTGGACCTGAGGGCTACATGACACAAGGTTGCCCAGAAGGATTTCTTCATTACTCCTCCATAGGGTGAGACCCCATATTTATAAAGCATGGGGACTCCAATATCCTATTAAAAAAGAGTCTCAGTTGATGCCAACCTCTAACTACACTTTCTTAATTGACAAGGTCATCACTCATTAAGTAATATTTTTAATTAAAATAAAACTCTAAAAGTTGTAGTAACCATGTCTCAAAAACAAAATTTATAAAAAACTTGTTTGGTAATTCACAACTTTGACTTAATATATCTATATTTACTAGTATACTTTTTGGGACCACATTGAAAGACACACTAGAGATTTGACCTTAATATAATGTGCTCACACTAGTTACTATTACGAGCATTAGAAAAGCTTTGGTCACCTAGTACATAAACATACGATAACAATATAAGACATGTTGATTGCCTAAGATTATAGTTCATATAGTCAATCATATCTTAAAGGCTATTAATAAGTGTAATTATTAATTACTACATCTCAATAGGGTCACTTGCCCTCGTGCATATCAAATTGCCTAACTGATAGAGAAACAATGTCGGGTCTACTGTAAGCATGTGTATCGCATGCTCTGCGGTCTTTTTCAAGCCCTCAAATATTTTCTCTATACTGGCGATGTGAGTAGGTATAGCCTCATCTTAAAGAGACTATTGAAAAAAAATAAGATACCCTGCATCACTCCAACTCACTCAAACTTATATCTTTAACTTGATTTATGAGACATCAAATGCAGTGTGTCCAAAGTTATGAGGCTGAGGTTTTGTTCCATGTCCAAATTGACACTACTTATATAAGTTTTTAGATGAGTTAATGTTGCAACCAAAATTAGTAAAACTATGATAAGATTTTGCATAAGTTAGAGTTGCCTGCAATACCAGAATAATAGTTCATGAATATAATCATGTTCATATCTAATACATGTCTTGCACACACTTTTCTTTTTATAACGAGAGAAAATATTCATCCAGAACTGGGTCAATTAATGAACCCTCCTTCCTGTGCGGTAAAACTTTGAGTTGAGAACACGGTCAGTCAGCATTATGTGTCCCAAACCTTGATAAAACAACGGCAGCCCCATGGGCCAGCGTGATTCAATCCTGGGCCTTTAGCTTCACATACACACATGCTAAGAGAACTTAAGGTAAAGTGGGTTAACGACGTCCCCATGTCTTCAAACAGTCGTACTGGCTACCGACAAGCAAACACAGCGGGGGATTGGGGGTCATTGCCTCGTTGGTGGAGAGGATAACGCTGTAGCAGTACAGTCTGAGCCTGTTGCTACTTCAGTCTTTTCATACGATGATGGCAGATTATTTACCTACCGATTAACACCTGCAAAATTTGGCACTTTGCTCGTACAACTTTTGCCCTTGGAAATTTTGCCTAATACTCTCTCTCTCTCTCTCTCTCACACACACACACAGCTGTGCTTATCATGTTTACATCTCCTCGTTAATCAATACTGGGCTGTCTTTACAACCATTATCAAATATTGCCATTTAGAACTATGCATTAGCACCGCACGATCATTGAACGGGCTCTCTCTCTCTCTCACACACAGATATATATATATATAAAGGGAGTACTGTTTCGTGCCTACTTCTGCCTACCATAAGCGAACCCAGGTCCTATTGAACGATAGTTGTGTGGTGTTTTTTGATTTAAAAAATATGAATTTTTAAGCCTTAGATATTTATAGTATTTATAAAAATTTTATGCCATCAATTTTCAAACCTCATAAAAACCTACTTGGCCATTGTAATTGGACAATGCAAGAGTCGATTCCCATAATCAAGCATGTAAAACACATTTGCACCATAAGATTAGAGAAAAATATGAAAAAAAACATTTCAAAACCCTATAGTTAGTTTGTGGTAGGAGGCAGCTACCTTCTAATATATATATATATATATATATATATATATATATATATATATATATATATATATATATATATAGAGAGAGAGAGAGAGAGAGAGAGAGAGAGGGTGCTTGAACATTAGATGCTTGTGACACATGCTTGATGAATTTTTCTGCTCTTTCGGTATTTTTTTTTGCAGTTTTGACCTCAGTATCATATGTTTTCGATGAAAAATGATATTTGTAGCCTAAAAAAATTATAAAAATTTTGGACCATTGATTTGTTGAACCTTATAAAAACCACTCATGTGCCGGAATAGAACATTTCAAGAGCTGATCCCTATAAAATCAATTACATAGATAACATCTGTATGGTCAGAATTTAAAAATGAAATGAGAAAAAACCTCAAAAACCCATCAAACATGAATATGAAGCACCTAAGTTATACTCTCTCTCTCTCTCTCTATATATATATATATATATATATATATATATAGCTGCTAATTATTTTTCTTGCTAAGCGGGCTTTCAAATAGTTTTTCATGTTTTCGTTAAATCTGACATGTGTTCAACATGCTTGATTTTTTTAATATCGACCCTTTATTTTTTTTTAATATTTAAGGATTAAAAAATCATATTTTTTTTATCGAAACAACATGGCCTAAATATTGTTTCTTAGTAAACCGATCATTATAGATACATATGTACGATTATATTTAAGTAATATATGAAAAAAACTTTCAAAAGTGGTTAGCAGTTACCACCTTCACTATACCTTTCTAGCTAGAATAAGTAAAAAAAAAAAATGCTCATTCTTGAACTTCCCTCAATCTTAGGGCAAGAATTACTAATATCAATTGATAACACCTATTCATTCTTTTACTACATAAACGTGCTTAATACACTTGCTTCTTCAATAAAAATCTCAAATCAGTGAGAAAATTTAAATTAAAAAACTTAAGATGACACACTGATATATCTCTTTCTTTAAAGAAGAATAGAAAGGCAGTTAATGCATTGTACAATGGTGCGGGCAAAGGGGGTAAGCTCACTAAGTTTTACGTTTGTCGTTAAGTAGAAGAGGCTGAGCTAAGTCTATGATCCTGATGGCGGTGTAAGAAAAAAAATACAGAGTGACATAAAGGAGGAGAACCGGTGGAGAGCAAAGCTCCATCCTCGTCCTCATCTTCGGCATCCACCCTCATTCTACCCGTGATGACGTGGCGAAGAGCAAAAAGAGGTGGGAAATTGTGCTTCCTTTATAAAAAGAATTTATTATTTTCATGGGGGTGTATATTGAATGTATTTAAATATTTTAGTGGAGAGCGTGATGTGATATGTTTTTTAACATATTTCTTTATTCCCCTTCCAAGCAAATCCGTAGACAGTCAAATGCCCACAACTATTTACTAACTTTTAAATAAAAAAATAAACAAATTTTCAGATGATACTTAAAAAAGGCCACCGCCTCTCTCTCTCATATAGTCAAGGGAAGCGACAAAAGTACAAGCTCATGTTGGTCGAAAAAGAGCTTAACTCATTTCATAAAATAACAAGCATATTTCGGTAATATTGATTTTTACGTGCACCGTGGGCGTACGCAGAAATTAACCGCAAGGGATGGGGATAACATGGAAGCTCATGGAGAGAGAGAGAGAGAACGTTTACGTAATTGTTCTAAAAAGCAGGGGCCATTTAAAATTTGAAACCTGTAAAATCCCTCTAGAAAAGTAGGTATAGGAAAGGACAGCTCCTTGTAAACCCCACTCTCTCTCTCTCTCTTTCTTTTGTGTGGTATTGAGCTGCTGTATACTGTATTTTCTTTCTTCCCATCTTTTTCATTCATTTGCTTTGGTGGGGAGGGAACCAGATGCGCTTGTTTCTGTGAGCGAGCGTGCTGTTGGTTGTCTTTGTTGGGTTATCTTCTTCTTTATTTCTTGTATGTAGACAGAAGAAACAACAGGTTTTTCTCCCTCTGCCTCTCTATCTTCTTTCTCCCTCTTTGTTTCTTTCTCAATCTCTGCGTATTATCTTTGTGTTCTTTTTCTTCCTGAGGGCTTGAAATCATAGGAGTTTGCCATGATTTTATGTGGGTTTCCCCCTTCCTCCTTGTTTCTAGCCTTCCATCTGCTTGCTTCCCTTTTTTGCCCTTTTCCTTGGAGGGTATGTTGTTTTCAAGCATCATTCATTTTCTTCTTTTATTTTCCAGAATTTTCTTTTTGCTTGGTTTTGTTGGTTCTATTAAGCTGAGCCTTTGATGGTGCCTTTGAATTATTTTCCCCAAACCTACTAGAGTTTTCTGGACGATCTTTTGAGGGTTTTCATGGTCATCAGTTCCATATTTTTGTCCACATAAAATTATGGTTTTTGAGTTGCTTGACAGCCTGATCTGCGAGATTCTGATTCTTCAAAGGCCTTTTAGTTTTCTGGTTCTTCTTAGTCTCTTGGTTCTTGTATGTTACTAGATGGGTTTTTTTTCTTGCTTTGTTTACATAAAATAACAGTCTAAAAGCTTCTAGAAGCTTCACTTCGCCTATGTTCTGAACTCTTTCTTTGTTTTGTTGCAGGTGTGATCTTTCTGATCAACTGCCTGGGATGCATGGAGTCTGAGAATAGGCAAAGGAGAAAACCTTTTTCTTTTTCTTCTTTGTGTTTCCCCTCTCTTTCTGGAGTTTCCAGCCGGGCCTGTTGTTCATGGTAGAAGGTTGATGTTGATGATGAGCTAACAGTTTAGGTAGGAATGGTAAGGGAAGGAGGAGGTTCAATTTCTCAGGGAGCAACAAGGTCAAATGAAGGATTTGCCTCACTGAAACAGCATTAGGAAAAGGAGGAAAAGAAAAGAAGAAAAAATAATAGAGGGGAAGGTTTTCTTCAGATGTTATCCATTCAAAACCCTTCAGATCCTCCATGTTCTTCTGAGATTTCAGCAAGAAAGAAGAGAAATAATGAAAGGGCTTCTGATGAACCGTCCCTTCATGAGGCAGATCAGCCGGCCTCAACACATAACCATCTAGAGCTACTCCACTTCTCCATCAGGTAGCCCTCTCTCTCTTTTGCTTTTCCTTTTTCCCCTTCACCCGTATTCTTCTCTTTATTTCCTCTTTTATTTGGTCCTTTTGCCCTTCTCCTCTCTCTTGTACTTTTTTTCGCAAATTTCCTTGGTGTTTTTTTTTGCCTTCGTTAAAAATATACAAGCGATCCACCTTGAACCGTGTATTGAACCTCTTGATCCGGCTCTTGCTGAAACATGGAGGATAGTGTCATGATTTACTTGGTTAAGTAGGACATATGGTACTGTTTGCCTTACTGTCTGTATGTCTGATGGAGTATCAGAAGAAATCTGTCATGAAATCTGTTATTTGCTGCCTTTATTAATGAACCCACTATGATTCCATGTATTATCATATAGAGAAGCCTAGACTCCTTTCATTTTTTGTGTCATCTGGTGGAACATTTTTGGAAAATAAATCCCCGAGAACTTGTTTGACCCATATCTCTTGTATGCGCAATGTTTCTTTTGGTGGGGAGCCTCCATAGTGTTAGTCAAAGATTTGTTTTTGATGTATGCACCTGCATGTACCCCAATCGGTTGAGGAAAATACCTTGAACATGCATTGCTCTAGGGATATCACATGATGGGCTCGTGTAATTTTTGGTATGAAGGTAAAACGCCTTTATTTCACGCCCTTAAACCGAAATCTCGTTTGGATTACAGAGACTATGTCTGTATAGCAAGGAACAAGGATATAAGGCAGAACTGGCCATTTCCTCATCCCTACCTGCAAGTCTGCCTTGATCATGGAGTGAAAGACATCCTTCCACCCTTCGAACCTCCCGATTCCTTCAAGCCTTGGTACCTCTTCAACTGCGAGCCCCGGTTGGATGCTCATGAAACAAAGGCTACTGACTTGTTGCATGATGGATCCGGTGATGGCCGATGCCCGTTCCCTGTGTGCATAGATGAAGTTGGTGATAGTGGCAATCCGGAAGATTGCAGAAGCTCAAAGAAACTGTCTTCGGTGTCTCTCTTCGAGGCTCACCGGGAAGGAGTTGATACCGAGTCGACAATAACCAGTGAGAATCTTGTGAGGGAAAGGTTACTGCCACCCAAGAAATGTCGATACCCAGCCTCTGATAGGGATGGTAGCAAAGAAACATCTGTAGTCGGCGTCCATCGGTCTGCACCGTCCTTTTCGAAGAACCAAGAGATTCACAAAGACCTGTTGGAGGAGGAAGATCATCATCTGAAAGCAGCACCAAGGAGTGAGGATCAAAGCTCTGTGACTGGAAGTAAAGAGGAGTGCTCGGAGATCAAACCCGAGTCTAGCAGAAGTGAAGTTCTTGGATCGAATTTGAGCACTTTGGTGGACCCCATGGCTTCTAAGGTGTGCCCTGTTTGCAGGGAGTTCTCATCAACATCGAATACTACTTTGAATGCTCATATTGATCAATGCCTAGCAATGGGTTCAACCACCCAAATGCCCGATGGCGTCAACAAAAGAAAGTTCAAGGTGAAGCCGAGAAAGGTGAGGACAATGGTTGATATCTATGCAACTGCCAAGCGGCGCACCCTTGAAGAACTTGATCGTATGAACGTCCCAACCTGGTCACTAAATACAGGCTTGATGCCAGTGGCTGGAAAAGATTGCAAATTAAGCAAAAGGCCAAGGCCACCTGAAGTAAACAGTCTCGATGACAATGATTCAGGTGCTGTTTATATTGATTCCAGTGGCACAAAGCTTCGGATTCTGTCACAGTTAACAGAGGATCCTCCTAACTCAAGCAATTCTTCAAAGAGTGAGAGTGATGAAAGGACTCCTCCTACATGCACCAAGATGAGCCTTGGCTCGCACAGTCCCAAAGTTTATAGGTTCAGACCTCAAAGCAAAAAACTGAGCATGCTTACAATCCCTGAAAATAAGGTAAATTTTCTGTCGATCTATCATTTCACCGGTGCAATCTATTTGCTTATCATCCCCTTATGTCTCGTTTCTCAGTTATCTTGGAAGAGTTTCTGCTGCATGTCTACAAAAATGAATAAAATTTGGATGTATATTAAATCTAATTTGTGATAATCCTTTCATCACATTTCTGTTAACTAAGAGTAAGCTGATAACTACAGTGGAAGGCATTATACCCATTTAGGCAGTTACTTCTTACCTGTTTGCATCAAACGACTGATCCTCAACAAATAAAAGTATGTGTTGTAGCTATTACTTCCAATGGGTGGCTGTATCATAGGAATGATCATCCTTTAGTTTCAGAAGAATTCTTGGGCCAGGAGATTGGGTGGATGGGGGACTTTGAAGAAGTGCCTCGATGCACCACGATACTACAACTCCTTTTATACAATTATGAACTCAACGGAACTTTCTCGATTTCAATGTAGCTTCTCCTTTTGGAGATGACGTAACAAACTACACAAGCCTCCCAACAAAGCCGACATAAATCCTATCCAAATGTGAAAAATAAAACAGTCTCATTATGGTGGTATGCCAGCTGCCCGTTCTAAAACTTCTAATTCCAATCTTAGCATCTCGCTCCACAAATGGATTTGAATGTATAGCTACTTCGGTCGTTCTTGTTGTTTTGGAAAGAAAGTATCTTAATTCCCGGAGCATGGTCAACCATGAATTCTTATATTGTTACCCATGGTATTGATCCGACCTCTCTTTCCAAATTAGTCTGTTTCTCATGCTCATTCTTGTTTTAAGCCATTTTTCTTTCAATTCATTGGCAAATCTGACTATTTGTAGTTTCCTATTAAGGCGGTCTATCCTCTTGTTTTTTTTTCCGCTTTGTGTTAACAGCTCACATTATTCAAATCTTATAATACGGGTAGTGATTGTCAGATGTAGCATGTCTGTCATGAAGGGAGAAAAATGTGTGGATGTTGGATATCATAATAATTATGCATGTTGCTGCCTTGGTTCTCTCGCACGAACAATGTTGCCTATTTTTATCGATTTCAGTGTGTTTTCATGACACCAACTTTTATCACTTATTGTAACATATCTCCTTGCCTTGTGTAATTGATGAATTCTAGAATAGTACTAATTTTATTGGGATTTTTTATGTTAGTAACATGAAAATCTGTGGATAATAGTGATGTGATTCGCAGCCACTTCGAAATCTGTCATCATAAACTTCTGGTTTGATAAGTTTAACACATCATGATGCGATACCTTAAAATTTTACTTCAAATGATGATATTTTCCTGATTGATGCTAAAGTCTTGCTACTTCTCTTTGTGAATCTAAAAACATTGTTTGCGAGCAGGATAATTCATCTGAAGGTTGTCAGACATATGGTAATGAACGGAAGAAAAGGAGAACTTCTCAACATGAGGAGACTCATGAGAAAGCAAGATTGCCTGAGCCCCTAAAGCAGTGGGTTAGTTCCAAACGCACAGGAGTGTCCAGAAAATCCATTCTCAACGATGGACAGCAGGATCTTGCTGAGGACAATACTGTGCAGGATAGTGATTTCACTACAGGTAATGGTTGCAACTCCAATTCACCTGGTTTGATGGAAAACCTTGTCCCTTCACCAAGTAAACAAGCACAGACTCATGGAGATACTGTCAAGGTTACTAAAAATGTAGGAAAGATCTTGGAGAAACAATCCAGTAAAATTTTATATCCGATGACTGGCAAGAAGTTTTTGTCTTTAGGGAAGAAATTTTTTGGTAAAAGATCTGGTATACCTCAGAGAATTTACAGGTGTAAGGATTTTAGAAAATCAGTTCCTGGGGATTGTCAAAAAGATATATCTAGTGTTGAAACTAGTGAACAAATAGAACAAGAGGGTGATACAGACAACAGATGCAGTAGGATATGTGATCTGATTGACTCGTGTTATTTTCAAACTGCAAAGAAAAATCGTAGCTTGGACTGCACAGGGGATTCTTTTGAGACTGAAAGTAGCAAGTTTGTTGACTATGGTGGTGTTAGTAAAAATAGTGAGCTAGATTTTGTCGAGAAATCTAATGACAAAGATACACCATTGGATGAGGAAATCTTGGCTCCTCATAAGACACAAGCTGACCACAATTTCCATGGAGATGAACTAGTTGTGGATTTTGATGTTGGAAATGAACCTAACAGCCAGCAACCTGGAACTAGGGAAATTACATCGAGTCTGGAAAAATCATTCTCTTCTGTAAATACAGCTTCTGGAGATCCCACAAAATTTTCAGTCTCTGGATATCCAAGAAATGTTTCAGCTAAACTCCTACCTTCAGATGGAGGCTCTCAGCACATAGAATCTGGTGTAGAAGCTCGAGTAGAATCAACTGTATCTGGGTCGTGTGGAGAAGATAGTTCTTTCAACAGTCGAATCATCAATGTGGCAGCCTGTCCGAAAGCTCTAACAGTGGATGATAAGATTGATGATGAACGTGAGGATTATGTTCAGGAATTTCAGGCTTTTGTGTCTCAAGTTAATACTTCTGCAAGCCAAGGGGAAGGAATAAACATTCCACCCTTTAGAGGAAGTGTAACTAGTGATGCACATCTGGAAAAACCAACTGTTAGATATAATGGTCGAGTGATGCCAGACTGTTCAAATCTTGTTGGTTCTCAACATCAGCACAATAGATATCCAGCACAGATATCTCCTGCCTCCAGTAGATCAACGACTGTAAAGAAGCCCTTGTGCAAAATTTTGCAGCCGGGATTTTTTTCTGAACCTTCTAAAGTGCTAGATAAATTGAACTTGAGGCCATCATGCCACCATTCTGAATCCACAAGTAAAAGCAATGGTCAGTTTGTCCAAGTTTACCAACCGGCACCACCAAAAAGCATGACAGGACAGACCATTAGTTCAGCTCTGTCTTTAGAAGCATCAAAGGAATTTATGGATGCTCAACCTTGCTGTTGCAAGGGAAAATATTGCAAGGGTCCTGCAATCTGTCCAAACCAACAATTCTTGATGCATAGCACGGTTTCGTATGGGGTGCCACCTCATGGTTATATTGGTTCAAGAAATGAACTTCCCTCATCTGCTGGTATTTCAGATTTTACTCCTAAATTGGCAAGCAACTGGCAGCCTGCAATGAGTGATAGAACTGTTAGCTCTGCAGGTTTTGTTCCCACAAAACTGCAGCCAAATGCTCTTGGCAGCTGCGGTTTCACATCTTCCATGGGATCTGATCGTTGTCAAGTTCAGCCCACTACAAATCCTGTTCTACGGTTAATGGGAAAGAACCTCATGGTTGCAAACAAAGAGGAAGTGGAACCTACACTAGTCTCTGGTACTTCTCATGGCAGCGAAGTCAATCATTCTAATACAAAGTACCTGGCACTTCTCGGATTTTCTGGGGCTTATGGCCTCAAGCTGGACCAGTTTTCTTCCAATCAGGCAGTCCAGGATGCTTCCTTGATTTTTGGACAGGATCAGTGCAAACCGATGCAAAATGTAAGTTCAGGCCTTTCAAAATCTCATGGTGATTATGGTAATTCTATGATCCACCAGCTGGCCAACCAGCACAGCAACAACTACTGTGATATTCATGGGGCCGGTCTTTCCAGATTCTGTTTGCAGTCAAGATTTGATGCTAAAACTGTGGCTCAACTTCAGCATAAAAATTTGATTCAAAACTGTGGCTCATTGGTTTCTTCTGACGTTGAAGGCCTTGGGATTGCTCGGAAGCAGTGCAAGGAGGCAATAACACCCTTTGGTGTCAAATCTGCACAAGAGATAATTGTAATTGATGATTCTCCTGAGCCTTGCATGACAGATTCGAGAACTGCTGATGCAGCTTACTGTGAATTCAGATGCCGTCAGTCATCCCATGATGCTGTCCTATGCTCGCCGCATCCAAACCCAAACTGGAACCCAGTGGAAGCCCTATCCTCCTTTCCTGTGAGGCATGATGTGGCTTATGCAGAACTGTCCGTTGGTCCTCGTCTCAGTTTCTTCACATCGTGCCCTGGTGCAGATGTTAACTCGGTGATAAGGCCTGGGAACCCCGAAAGTTCTGGAATTTTTGGGAAAAATCCTTTTGTTCTGCCATCAGTTGCGACAGCTCAGCTGAACCCAGCACATTGTAATTCACAAAGGTTGCTGTAGTCTGCTGCTCATGTCCTTACCATTGCCAGGTTTTCATGCTGTTGAGAATAACTTCCATATTGGTAGCCTGTACTGTTTCATCTAATCATGTTTGGAAGGTAAATGAACACCAGAACCGGAACTGATGCGTTCAAGCATTTCTAAGGACCTTTTATGTATTCCTGGCATGTAATTTGGCAGAATGATGTGCAGCATTTTCTTCGGGGCTTGTTGGTTCGTGCTCTGATAGCATAAAATCGGCCCAGATAAAGAGTTCTTTTGACATAAACAGAAGCAAAAACACAAATGATCTTATAAGTGCTGTCTGAGAGCTGCAGGCTTAAGCCTCATATGTATTACTTTTCAATACCAAATAATTTGAAGCTCTTTGACAATGAAATCTTGATAATGTTGTTTAATATCCTCCTTTTGTTCTTTTTAATACGATGGAGGATAGGTTCTATTCGTCTTAGCAATCAATTTTCCTGCATATGAATGAAAGGAAGCGTTTGGGACACCTCAAATCGTCGTATCTTGGCAACCTTTGAATCATAATCTGCCTTCTGTATTGTTTTCTTTGTGAGTATTGTTTATTGACGTTTAATCAACCATTATGAATGAAAAGAAGCGTGAGCGTAATTCACCGAGTCCATGGAAGAATGGTGAAACTGGCTGCACCCATGATTCCCTGCATTTTCTTTTTATAAAATCAAGTTACAGGTGAAGAATCTAAAGCCCCAAATAGGGAAATAATCAAAATAATCAAAGAATCTAAAGCGTGGGCGTAATTCACTCTGCTCAGGCATCTCTCGATTGTCAAAAATGGCAACACAGGCCAACAGCAGATCCAACAACCGTGCACCTCTCAAAAAACACGAAATGGATTACTTTTAATATGTTGCCTTGCTGAAAGTGAAAAAAATCAATAAATAAAATAAATTTTAAGACTTTCAGACTCCAGTTTCAACTCTCAGCTACAATTTACAAACGAGAACATTGAAGGAAAACGGATATTTAGAGGAAAACAGAAACAAAGAAAATGCATATTGAAAAAGACTGGACTGCAACTTTGGCAATGGTGATACCACCGCGGGGTCGCCCGCGTAGCCAGCGGGGTGGTTGTGAGGGTGCTGAGATGAAGCCATCTGATCAAAACACCGCTGGCGCATGAGCATCTCCATAGCTTTCAGAGATAGGTCACGTAAGTCCAAGTGGTTGTGGGGTACCACCCGGGGGTTTTTTTCTCATCATTTAAAAAAAAAAAAAACTTTGCCGATGAGGCGGAATGCGCGCAACCAGTATTACACGGGATTACTGTGGAGTTCACAAGCCGTGGCAGTTGCAGCCGTCTTCAAAGGTGGGCACACTTTCTAATCTCGATGGCTCCACGTGGTTGCGTCTTAAAAAGAAACAGAAGGAAAACAGCATCGATCGATCGACCATGGCGTTTGTCACCCATACACAACATCTGCAGCTTTTTCGAGCACTATGAGATCCCATCTGAAAGCGATATGGATATCCTCTCTCTCTCTCTCTGCAGGGGTGACGTAAGAAAGAGTGGGGGATGCTGGAGAGGCCGTCCGCTGCCAGCTGAAAGCTGTCCTCCCTCCTCGTTGGTGGTGATAACGTTTGAAAACGAAGAACTAGCCGTTGTGATTGGGGGGTTGCATGGTGGGGTTTAGCAAACCGTGCGGACACTGCAGCACTAGTGCCACTGTGCATGGTGGGGAACGAAAATAAAGACGGACGGACGGCATTAGAGATATCACTTGGGTTGGGTCTGTGATGGTTGAGTTGGACCCAGAGCAGTGTCTTGTAGCTTCAGTGTGGCCCCCAACAGTTATCATCCATGTCAGCATGGTTGCACTCCCCCAACACCAAAAGCCCATTTTCTGAAAAATAAAAGGAACAGTTTATAATCACGGTGAGTATGCTTCCGTACATCCATCGGGTTGCGCATGACGGTGGTCTCTCTCTCTCTGAAATTTAAAAATCAAAGTGCACCTCTTTTGGTGGAGGGGTGATTGCTAAAGCCAGTGGGTTTGAAGTTCTAACTTTGAACAAATTGACTATTTATATATATACCTATATATTAGGTGGTACTTGCCTACCATTGTTCTGACCTACCACTAGCTTACTGGGTTTTAAAGTATTTTCTAATGTTTTTCTTGAATCAGACGGTACAGATGTGTTTTACATGCTTGATTTTATAAGAATAAACTTTTGGATCGTCAGGTTTTTATAAGTTAAAAATTGAATGTTTAAGATTTTTATAAATATTAAACTATTAAAAATTTATTTTTATCAAATCATGCCGAACAGATCTACGGGTCAGATTTACAAAAAAAAAACAACCCCCAGACACCCATTAACACACGATAGGTTGGCCATAAGTCAGAAAAGTGGTAAGCAGCTACCATTTTTTCTTATATATATATATATATATATATATCGAGAGAGAGAGAGAGAGTGGAGGTCTGTTCAAACCAAAGAAGCTGCCTTCATATGTCAGTTGTAGATGTGTTTTTTTTTAAATCTGACCAAACTAATGTGAACCCCATGGTTTATAACCTAAAAACTAACCTTTAGTTAAAAAAAAATGAGTGAATAAAATAGATTTTAAAATGATCAAGAATACAAATGGTTTATACAGTTCCCATAAACATTGGTCTTTGGTCATCTCTCCCTCTCCTGTCTTTTATAAGGAGAAGTGGAAGGGGCAACCAAGCTGATTCCACGTGCATAATGGGCCGGCGCCCTAGGCCTTTTGTGGGACCTATTCTTTAGGACCGTAGAATCCTGAGTCTTAGTTTACATGTAGATTGCAATAAAATAAGCAAAGCAACTTTTTATGGCTGCAAGCCTGCAAGGGCTTTTAACGTCAATGATGTGGAACAATCGCTCACTACCTAGCTACCAGGAATATTAATCCCGTAACATAAGGGTGAAAAAAAGATGCATGTCATGATACTTTGAAATCTGCCAGTTACTTCTCCAAAATCTTCTATATTCTATATTTCTTATCCATTTCTCTCTCAGTATTACAAAGATTTAGGGCATGTCCGAACCTGAGAAAGTGATTCTAGAACATGAGATTTCAGGCAGTTCTGATTAGAAATCACAGCAACCCGTGAGATTCTCGGATTTGGAATGAGAAAGATTTGAAATCATTCTGATTCCAAATCCCGTGGGAGTTGAGGCACCTGAACGTACCCTTAGTAATCAAAAGAGTTGGCCACCAGCTCTTATTATCATTCCTTCTCAGGCTTATTAGAGTTGCAAATAGTTCTTGGATTCCCTTGAAATACTAATTGGTGCAAAAGGTTAATATGGTGTAAACCTATCTTGCGAATTCGATGAATTATTCTTGTAACGCGAATTCGGTATGATTATTCTTGTAACTGGTCGGGGTCTGCCCAACCGCAGTTAGACTATTGAACGAGAAAAAAAAACTATCTACCAACCAAAATGGACAGCTCGGTTTTTTGTCAGTCCCATATTTTGAGATCAAACATGCCCCGTAAGGTGGCATTTGATTGTGCGGACAGTAGTGTTTACTGCTAACTGAGCCTCACGTGGCCAATGGGAACAATTGGCACGTGGGATGCGCAGAACACCTTTTAGGTGTCTCATAATGTTAACAGTGGTGTCCGGAACACTTAAGACAAGAACCAATAAAAAAAAAACAGAGATGTATTCCGACTCAACATGTCCAGGACAACTTTATGCCCCGCCAGTAGTGTTCAGACAAGATTTCTCTACACAATCCTGTCCACCCAATCACACTAGGGATGCAAACAACTTGGATCCGGAATAGCTAACACTACAAGAAATCTTTGGATTAGCGATGGTCGTAATCCATCGTTAATTCGTCACAAATCTGTCGCTGAACAATTTAGCAATGGGTTAGCGACGGATAACTTTCATCGCAATTTCCTAGTCACTAATTAGCGACGAAAAATATTTGTCGTTACTTTCATCGCTAATTTACGACGAATTAGCGAATGCCATGATTCATCGCAAGGCCTTCGTTAATCTGCAAAGATTTGGTTTTGCGACAAATACATATCCATCGCTACATGAGCGATGAAATTAGTGACAGATTACAATCCGTTGTAAAACATCAGCCGATTCAGTTTTCCGACAGATAAATATCAGTCCCTAATTCGTCGCTAAATTGGAGGTCAATACTAATATCCATCGCTAATCCATCGCAAAAAAAAAAAATTTGTTTGAAATATAAATATCGAGATTTTTTTTTTGTTATACAATTTATATATCCTATGTATAAAAAACAAAGTACACATAAAAAATACATATACAAAGCAGTTGAAACAAATTTAACACAAGATACAAGGTGACAAAATTTATCGATCCACTATAATCCTCGCCAAGTTCTAATTATTTACAAGTAAACATTTACAAAGAGTTTTTTTTTGAAACAAAAAGAATGTACAACAAATTCAACACATGAATCTAATCATCGCCAAGATTCTAAGCATCATCTTCTTCATTGTCTCGATCTGCCCCTTCATCCATGCCTCCATCAACTTCTCTACACTGATTATCTCCAGCATCCTACAAGAGAAAAGAAAGGTTAGCATTGATAAACAAAATATAATGAAATAAATTATATGCAATGCACCTAATGTAAGACAATCAAAGTAACATGAATGAATTACACATAGACTAGCTAGCAATAAAGTGAATGACATTAATAAAATTCGGATATGTGTTCTAAGGCTGCCAGAAAAAAATTCATAGTGATTCAATCATGCATGTGTTCTAAGGTTGTCAAAAAAATATCATAGTGATTCAAGCATGCATATATGTGTTATAAGGCTGTCAAATAAATATGTTCTGTATCACAATCATGCTTATATGTGTTCTAATGTTGTCAAAAGATTCTCATAGTGATTCAATTATGCATATATATGTTCTAAGGTTGTTAAAAACTTTCATAGTGATTCAAGCATGCATATATGTGTTCTAAGGCAGTCAAATAATTTTATAGTGATGAAAACATGCTTATATATGTGTTCTAAGGTTGTTAAAAAATGTTCATAGTGATTCAATCATGTATATATATGTGTTCTAATATTGTCAAAAAACTTTCATAGTGATTCAATCATGCATATATGTGTTATAAGGTGGTAAAAAAACTTTCATAGTGATGGAATCATGCTTATATGTGTTCTAATGTTGTCAAAAAACTTTTATAGTGATTCAATCATGCATATATGTGTTATAAGGAAGTCAAAAACTTTCATAGTGATGAAATCATGCTTATATGTGTTCTAATGTTGTAAAAAAACTCTCATAGTGCTTCAAGCATGCATATTTGTGTTCTAAGGTTGTCAAAAACTTTCATAGTGATGAAATCATGCTTATATGTGTTCTAATGTTGTAAAAAAACTATCATAGTGATTCAATCATGCATATATGTGTTCAAAGGTTGTCAAAAAACTTTCATAGTGATTCAATCATGCATATATGTGTTATAAGGCAGTCAAAAAACTTTCATAGTGATGGAATCATGTTTATATGTATTCTAATGTTGTCAAAAAACTTTCATAGTGATTCAATCATGCATGTATGTGTTATAAGGCAGTCAAAACTTTCATAGTAATTAAATCATGCTTATATGTGTTCTATTGTTATAAAAAAACTCTCATAGTGTTTTAATCAAGCATATATGTGTTCTAATATTGTTAAAAAACTTTCATAGTGATTTAATCATGCATATATGTGTTATAAGGCAGTCAAAAACTTTCATAGTGATGAAATCATGCTTATATGTGTTCTATTGTTGTCAAAAAGCTCATAATGCTTCAATCAAGCATATATGTGTTCTAATATTGTTAAAAAACTATCATAGTGATTCAAGCATGCATATATGTATTCTAAGGTTGTCAAAAACTTTCATAGTGATGAAATCATGCTTATATATGTGTTCTAATGTTGTCAAAAAACTCTCACAATGCTTCAATCAAGCATATATGTGTTCTAAGGTTGTCAAAAAACTCTCGTAGTGATTCAAGCATGCATATATGTGTTTTAAGGTTATCAAAAAACTCTCATAGTGATAAAATCATGCTTGTATGTGTTCTAATGTTGTAAAAAAACTCTCATAGTGATTCAATCATGCATATATGTGTTCAAAGGTGCACAACTCATTACGGACATGAAACTTTCATACCTGACAGGCACCTGCAGACGAAGTTCTCTGTCTCAAAAAATACTGCACAACTCATTACGGACAATGTCAAAAATTGCTTCATGTAAATAGTCACGCAGTGTGTCCTTAACAAGCTGGCGGACACCATCCCAAGAATTAATCGGGTCAATCAGACGCTTGGAGTTGATGCTGGTGGGAGAACTCTGAGAGCCTTGGCTGGAGGAGGCAACGACTGGTGTGGTGTTCATATTACTCTCAAACTCGAACACATGACCCTTTTTAGGTTCACCGGTTGCAGTCACTCATGCCGCAGGATCAAAAGGCGGATACTGAGTGAAGTTATTGTCATATCGCTCTACCATATGTTGCTCGTATAACTCCTACAAAGTAATGATTACAGTATGGATTAATAATTAAGAATTATAATGTTCATGGTAACTTATATATTACAATGTTTATTAATACAATAAATACATACCGTTGTCGCTCTCACCTTCTATGATATGAAGTCTCCCATGCTCTTTCGTTTATGTGTTTCAACAAACACATCCTTGTAAGGCACAATGCTTCCTTTTTCTGCTTCCTGTGAGGTTAAATAATAAAAAAATCATTTAAAAAGTATGCAACAATACTTATAAATTTGAAAATATACATTAATGAGTTATCATTTTCTTCAGGTGGCTCCCAAAAGTCCTAAATCCACCTATGTGTAGATGGACATCGAGCATCTTTGTTCAGTTTTGTGCAGCCTTTGTTGAACGATTTTGAAATTCATGCCCCACTTACTTATCGCACATTGCATCTAAAAAATCTGACCTGATAGTAGGAAGGTCATGGCCCTTACACTGTAGTGGATCATCTATCCCACCAGATGCTTTTATTGTTGCAGTCTTCATATTGTGCAGCATGTCTGCAAATCGACTAGAAGCCACCTTCTGCCATACCCACCTCGCGTCCTGCTCCTCCATCGAAGTCGCAAAGTGATTTGAAGCCTATAAATAATTTCAGAAAGTTAGTAGACATGACTATAACAAAAAATTAAATATGAAATATATTAGCTATAATAAATGATTCTATACCATGAATGAGGATCATAATCTGTTCAGCACCTCCTTCAGGTACTCTTTTTATTGAGCGACCAATCTTGAAAGATGCTGAACTAGTGACTGCCTAATTTCTCGTATTACTTTTTGTAGCTCGAACCTTGTGCTGCACATGAATTGATACATATTAACTATCGATATACACTATTTATAAGATAAGTATTGGATAAGTAAAAATAAAATATACGGTTGATTATCGATATACACTATTTGAATGAGTTGTCGTGTGTCAGACTGAGAAGACCCTGCATCCGGTATTGTCTCATGATGTCTATGAATAGCTGATGTAGGTGGGTCATGTGCAGGTGAAACATCATCTATAGAAAAATGAGTTAAAAATTCACACAATGCACATTTAAATAAATCAAGTATATAATTAGTTAAATGATATACTTATCGAAGCAGCCCATGAAGATGAAGGTTGAGATTGACTACCACTGAGTGCTTGACCACTGTGACCTCCATGAACTATATTCTAACAAATAAATTTTTTTTTTGGATCAGTTACACAACTCTATATCTTCATGGATACATAATCAAATAAAAAATAACTTCATGCAATACATTCAAACATTGCAATATATTCAAATAATTGCAATACATTCAAATCATTCACATTAAACATTGCAATACATTCAAACATAATGTATGTATTACAAGATGTATTTCACTAGCTCGAGTATGCTTCCTCATCACTTGTTTGACTTTCATATTCTTCTTCTTCTTCCTCCTCATCTTCGTCATCTTCATCATTGGGCGCCCATCTACTTGGTATATCATTTGGATCACATTCTTCTATACGTGTGTTATCGGACATTGGAGATATGACATACATACTATGTACGACATCATGACCATAAGAGAAGTCATACGTATCATCTGATTGATAGTAATCACCCTCTTCAGCAATCTTGTCTTCCTGTAACTGATCATACTCAGAGTATAGTTTAGACTTCACTTTGCAAACTGCCCACCATTCATTTTTATCTGACTTCCTTGTATTCAGATATGAAGTATAGTACCAATGACACTTGAATAAAGTTACCCTATTATTTATACCTAAGTAAGTCAACTCCATTATGTTACGACAATGAAGCCATACATGATACTTCAAGTACAAGGTTTTGATGATGAGCAAGTGGAATCAACTGTGTTTCAGCTAAAGCTATGAAGAAATTGAAGAATTCGATGAAGAATCTTTGAAGACTAGTGTGCAAATGTTTAATTCATTTAGAAAGTCTTAGATTTTTTTAAGAGCCTTACTTAGAGTGTATATTTAGGTTGCATTTTACCTAAAAGTCTTTAGAAAAACTTTTCTAAAAGAACCCCTCATGAAAATCTTTTTATAAAACTCTTTTCTTAAATTTTCGTGTTTATTAGTCGACCAATAGACTTACTAGTCGACTAATCATTTCGTGCCATATTTTCTAAAAAGTCATTTTTGTCAAATTAGTCGACCGAAGGTTTTATCAGTCGACTGGACATAATGTCTGTTTTCTGGAAAATTAGCAATAGTCGACTAACAGTTTTATCAGTCGACTGAACAGAACATGTGTTTTCTGAAAAATTTAGCAGCAATCGACTAATGCTTTTATCAGTCGACCGGACAGAATATTTGTTTTTCAGAAGATTTTAGCAGTAGTCGACTGAAAGGTTTTTCAATCTACTGATGATATTATCAGTCGACTAATTTTTCTCTAGTCGACTAAGTTTCAAAATTTCAGATTTTCAAACGGCTCGATAAAAAAATCAGTCGACCGACGATAACTGTCAGTCCACTAATAACTAACTATTAGTCGACTAACTACTGTTCCAGTCGACTAATTTTGTCATTTTTCCTGAAACTTCAAAAAGGCGTGTCTTTTCATTTTTCAAACGTTTTGATCGTTCAAAATGAATTATTTTGACACCCTTTTTCATACTCTCAACGTATAAAATTTTTTAACTATAAATATGAGTGCATTTTACACTCAAAACAACTCGAATTCAATCAATTTGAGTTATTTACTTCTTGCTTTTCACTCATATTCATTCAAGTATTTGTTTTCTCACTCACTTGATATTTTCACTTCAGTTTTTCACTCAAATCCCTTTGAGAGATAGTGAATTCGTGAGTAGAGTATTTCAACAACCTCAAAAGCCAATTGAGAGATAGAGAAATATTTCTATGTCACGTACTTCGAGCCTCGGCTTGAGTATATCGGCGTACCTTGATTGAAATCAGATGATCTGAACCATAGAGTTAGGATTAAGGTCCTACAAGCCATTTCAAAATATTGCATTTAGAGTCAGCCTTTAGGGAGTACTGTTTGCGCATCCTTGTTTGTGCAGTTGTGATTGTGCGATGTTTTCTTATATTTTTCCTATGTATATCAAACCTTCTTCGAACCATGGGTATATTATTCAAAACTTCCTCTTATTTTCAGAAACCCATGTGTATATTTTTCCTCTACCTACATTCTTTTCTCTTTTGTGTCAAAATTTTCTTCAAAAACCCTGGAAATTTTTTTTAAATTTCCTCAATCTTCCAAAAAATTTCCAGGTTTGTATCTATTCTTCAAGAGTCTATCCATAAGTCCTGCATTCTATCTAATTCTCCTCATTCTTTTTACCCCAGTATCATTCCGATGGCGTCCAATTCCCTCGATGTTGTCTTTCCCAGAGATCATGTCTTCTATAAGATAAAGGACGGATCCCTGGATCTTCGAGTTATCCAAACTCATTCCTTCTTCCCTCGATGGTATTATTCTTGGTTCGCCACCTTCTCATATATGTTTCCAGACCACTTTGTGAAATTCCACTAGAGGGGGGGGGGAATAGTGAAATATAAAAAAGATTGATAATATAAAAATTAAAGGCAATCAGGCACAACACATAAAACACAAGATTTGTACTGGTTCGGTCAAGTTACTGACCTACATCCAGTCCCCAAGCAAAATACTTGAGCCTTTCACTATAAAATTTGAGTTACTGGATAAATAGTACAACACCCTCTTCTTCAGAGGTCTACTTCTCTCAACAGAGAAAGGAAACACCCTCTTTCACAGAGGTCTACTTCTCTCAACAGAGAAGGGATACAGTGAATAACAGAAAGTTACAATACTTCTTATAGAACCTTCAGAATGATATGAATGCACGAATGAAGATTTTCAGAATGTTCTGTTCTTTTCACTCAAATAATTCTCTTTGTCAAAGAGCTATTCTTGACTTTTTCTCTTTATTTTCTCTTTCTTTTTCTATGCTCTCTTTTTCGAATATTGAATAAGAATTTTTCTCGTTGTAAGCTCACATGACTTGTTCAAAATATTATTTTGTTAGTGTATATATAGCCGCAAAAAAATAGTCATTGCCTTTTTGAAATGATTGTCCTTTTGAGATGTGAGATGTCAAGTCATTTCAAAAACAATCTTTGTGTAAAAAGATATGTGTACTATATTGTATTCTCGAAAAGTCTTCTTTCTATAAGTGTAGTATTTGGGATACACTATTCGTTGTAGGATTTTAAATATGATATAATTTGTAAAAGGTCTATTCTCATAATAAATGATTTGTAGTATATTAAACATTGGAGTGTAAGTCATCATGTAGTTTTGTCTTTACTCAATTTAATGATTTGTAGTATATTAGTATTTTTCTTACAATTCGTCACTTCTTTACTTAAATGTATGTACGTACAATAAATGCTTTGTTGAGTACTTTATTTATAAATGGTCATTTCTCAAATACTTTATGAGGTGTTATTTAATGTCTACAGAAAGAATGATGACTTTAAGTAAGTCGACATTCTTGAGTGCATAAAGTGACTAAAGTCTTTTCTAAACATAATATAATATTATTTGTTTTGTTAATTCAAGATAGACGATTTTATATTGTGATTATTCATTTTGCCTTTTTCTTTCATACTTGAAATCATTTGCTTTTATTTCTTTTCAAGTTGCCTTTTTCATAAATGCATGTTATAAGGTACAATTAATGCTTTTGAAATCATGAGCTATTATATCTTGTCAAAATACCTTTTTCATAAATACTTGTAAGAAGGTACAATGATTTCCAAAAAGGTGCTTTTTGAAAAATCGTATCCTTTTATGAAACATATCTTTTTAAAAATAGATGGCTTTGTATGATAAAGCATGTAATATGAAATATGCAATATGCAATATGCAATATGCAATATGCAATATGCAATATGCAATATGCAATATGCATGCTTCTGAAGGTTCTGTTACATATGACTCTAAAGAAGAAAAAAGTCTTCATCTTAAAGTAGCCGATCTCCTTGAATAGTCTTTAAGAGTGTATGGCCCATCAAGCTTTTTTTTTAGAGAGTATGATTCCATTAAGTAATTGTACTTGACCAAGTTGTCTCCATTCTTCTTAGGGGAAATAACCTTGCATCAAATACTCGTTAAATGCATGACAAATCATATCCAGTCATAATATAACATTTTTTATGAAGGCATATCACCATATCATATTAAAGCATATATGCCAGTATATCATATTATGTGTCATCAAAACATAGTTTCTCAACATTCTCCCCCTTTTTGATGATGACAAGATATGCTCCTTTTGTCAAAAAGCCATATGTATAATAATAATGATATCATAAAAATGTATAAACCATAAGCATAAAACAAAAGTTTTAAGTGTAAAAAGATCATAGTATGTTTCTTCATCATAGGAGACATGGTTTTTCTCCCCCTTTGTCAGAGACAAAAAGGAGGAGATCAGAGTATAAAAAGTATTATTATTACAAACCAAATAGAAAAGTTCATTCAGAGTCAGAGGAGGGATTGAACTTCCGGATTAAAGCATCTTGGCCGATCTTCAACGATTCAAAGGCTTGGTGCAGAGAGGCTTGGTTCCTCAGAAGGAGATCTTGGGTATTCTGGACGTTGACAAGTGCTGAGAAGATGTCTAGTTTAGAAGTTGTTGCTGGATCTACTTCACCATGGCCTTCGTCGTCAGAGAGGTGTTGAGGTGATCCTTCCTCAAAGAGGTAAGAGTCATCAAATGCATGAATGGAGTAGAAGACGACATCATTTTGAAGAGGCATGAGGAAGTACTGAAGAATGTGGGTGATGAAATACCCAAATGGGAGAGAGCGGAAGGAACGAAAATTAATCAAGTTATTAAAAATGATGCTTGACCAATTGACGGAAAAGTTACATAAGATCGCATAAAGGAGAAGTGAGATTTCATTTGCAATGAATCCCTTGGATGGCGGTTTAGGCAAGACATTGGATGAGAGGATATGTGACAATAACAAAGCATGAGGCTTCAAATTGCTTGTATGCCATAGGAAATGGGTTGAACGAGTGGAGTGGAGGATCTTCTTAAACACAGTACGTTCTATAGGTACTATGTTGGGGAGTTTAATGCCATAAGAAGAAATATTAAGAATACAACCTAATTGAGGAATGTCGAAAGAAATAATTTTTCCATGAACCATGGATGTAATAGTTGATCGGTCATGGTCGACTGAAAGGTTGGTGTAGAAAATTTTGATAAGTTGATGATAAATGATCATAGATTGGGATGATGCTAAGATATGAACAAAATCTGAAAGAGAGGTCTTTAGGTCGAATGAGGGGAATGCTTCAAGGTGAACTAACTTACCAGTTTGAATTGGCAGAAAGTTAATGAAGTGAAAGTGGTGAATGAGATCTAGATATCTCAATTCAGCTACTTCAATCATGTTGGCATCGGAGGATTGTGAAGAGGATGCCATTTAAAGTAGTCTTGAGAGAATAGGAAGTTTTGAAGGAAATAAAAACTTGGAGAGAGTAATAGCTTGAAGGATGATAGAAGTATTCAAATGAATTGGTGAGGAATGAATCATTTCATTAAATAGAGAGAAGAAAATTATTATGATAGGAAGTGAGTGACATTTGAAGTGAATGAAATTTAGATTTTAGTTGAAGTGAGAACTCGTGAGTTGTAACTTAAGGCTCTTGTGAATGATAAATCAAATCATTCTTTGGAAGATAGTGTTGATAAGAGTATATTATATTAGGAAAGGTGACAAGAAAAAACATAGTTTCAAACATTATTTTTCTTAAGGAAATTTGAATATAGGAAAGTCCATCGGTTTGTCATAGTTTGAGTATGGAGTGCTCATAGGAAAATATGGATGAATAGACTAGGATAAAAAGATAGAACCAAAGAGGTGTGTGCCACGATGTGAATTATGATCCATAGATTTTAAAGATTTCTATGTGAAGATGTGATGGGATGTGAAAAAAATCGTGAAAGGAAAGGTGTGTAAGAGTGTTATAAGGCAATATCATGTGAGATGAATAATGGCCTAATAAAACAAAAAAAAATTACTTAAAGAGGATAGAATCTAAATTTGTATGAGATGCATTTAGAAGAAAACAAAGGCGACTTATGAGAGAAGAGTGATGATTGCTTATATAAAAAGTAGTTTTTATGGATTGACGTAGAAGAAGAAAGAGTTGACATAAAGAAAAGGTGATGTCATTCATAGATTTTAGAATAAGATATGAGTGGAGAAGAGGACAAAAGTAATAGATGATTGACATGGAATGAATGACATAAAGTAATGTCATGATTGACATGAATTAATGTTTATTTGATAGACATAGTTTTAAAGAAACTCGATTGGAGGGAGTTCATAGTTTTTGGAGAATAAAAAAAGAAATTAATTTTTTCAAAACTTGTAAAGGAGTCAAAGTCACAGATTTGAGAAAAAAATGGAGGCACAGTTTGTAGGAGAGAGAGAGAAAGAGAAAGAGAAAGAGAAAGAGAAAGAGAAAGAGAAAGATGGTACTAATGAAAAGAACATTTAATAATTAAAAATAAGAGGAAAGACAAGTTTGTCGAGAAGGAGTTTTTATATAAATTCTTATAGAGAAGTGAAAAAGGTGATTGGACAAAAAGTTGAATGTACTTTGAGAAAGATGATATATTTTAAAAGGAGAGGTGACAAAAAGGTGTTTGTTTTTATCATAACTTGTAATGTACGTGAATCCATGCAAAGACTCTTGTTAACTTTGAAAAAGGTAGTGAAAGGGAAGAAAGATAAAACATGAAAAGAATAAACACTTTACATAATGAAGATAAAAAATAATTCGTAATTGATTTGACACAAAGTGTTTTTATTATTCTTGCTTGTTAAGCTCTAGTTAAAATAAATTTTGTTAAGTACAATTTGTAGTTGAATTATATATTAATATTTGGTAGAGGTGAACTCGAGTAGACTAATCTTGTTATATCCTAATTAGTCATATGGATTAAATTTATAAATCACTTAATTTACAGATTCCTAACTCTCTTCTAATTCTTATAAAGTCTTCATTTTTCAATGGTTTAGTGAAAATGTCTACTAATTATTTATTAGTGGGAATAAATTCTAGTTTGATTATGTTGTTTAGGACTTGTTCTCTTAAAAAGTGGTGTCTAATTTGAATGTGCTTAGTTCAAGAGTGTAAAATAGGATTTTTAGATAAGTTTATAGTACTAGTATTGTCACAAAAAATAGTTGTATTTTCAAATTTTAAACCAAAATCGTTTAAGGTTTTCATCCAGATGACCTGTGTACATGCTAGGCTTGCAGCTATGTATTCAGCTTCAGTGGTTGATAATGATACACAGTTTTGTTTCTTACTGAACCATGAAACTAGTGAGTGCCCTAGCATATGACATGTTCCACTTGTGCTTTTTCTGTTAGATTTACTACCAGCGAAGTCAGCATCACTGTATGAGATTAAATCAAATGTAGATGATTTTGAATAAAATAACCCAAAATCAACTATGCCTTTTAGATATCTCATTATTCTTTTTACAACTTTAAGATGTGATTCTTTTGGATTTGACTGAAATCTAGCACACAAGCAAACACTGAACATGATATATGGACGGCTAGCAGTTAAATAAAGTAGTGATCCTATCATACCTCTGTATAACTTTGTATCCACAATCTTACCATCTTCATCTTTGTCCAATACAGTAGTTGTGCTCATAGGAGTATTCTTTGAAGCAGTTGAGTTCATGTTGAACCTTTTCAGAAGTTCATGAGCATACTTAGACTGATTGATGAAGACTCCATCCTTGGTTTGCTTAATATGCAGTCCAAGAAAGTAGGTGAGTTCTCCCATCATACTCATTTCGAATTCTTTCTACATGGACTTGGAAAAATCTTCACAAAGACTGTTGTTAGTGGATCCAAAGATGATATCGTCCACATATATTTGAACGATTAGAGTATGATCATTTACTGTTTTTATAAATAATGTTGAATATGCCATGCCTACAGAAAATCCAGTTTTTACTAAAAAAGTTTTAAGTCTGTCATACCAAGCACGAGGTGCTTGCTTTAAACCATATAAAGCACGTTTTAGTTTAAAGACATGATCCGAAAATTATTCATTTTCAAAATCTGGAGGTTGTTTTACATAAACTTCTTCATTTATAAAATTATTTAAAAAAGCACTTTTAACATCCATTTGATATTGTTTGAAATCCATATAACTTGCATATGCTAAAAACATTCTAATAGATTCAAGTCTAGCAACAGGAGCAAATGTTTCATCAAAATCAATACCTTCCTTCTGGTTGTATCCTTGAGCTACTAGCCTTGCCTTGTTTCTTATAACATTACATTTTTCATCCAGCTTGTTTCTGAAGATCCATCTTGTCTCAATGATTTGATGATTTTTAGGTCTTGGTACAAGATTCCAAACATCATTTCTTTGGAATTGATTCAGTTCTTCAGTCATGGCTAGCACCCAGAACTCACCAATGATGGCTTCATCAATCTTCTTTGGTTCAAGTTGAGAAATGAATGCCATGTTTGCAATTCGTTCCAACTGAGCTCTAGTTTGAACCCCCTTGGTCAGGTCTCCCAAAATATGCTTTTGAGGATGATCTCTGATTTCAGCGAATGTTCTTTGAAGGTCATCTTCATTGGGTTTAACTGTGTTATCTAAGAAAAAATCTGTACTTTCAACATCATCATCGTTAGTCTGCTTATGAACAGATTGATCAATAGATTCACAAAAACTGACATGCATAGATTCTTCAATAGTATTTGAACTCTTATTAAAAACTCTGTATGCTTACTATGACTTGAATATCCTAAGAATATGCCTTCAACAGATTTTGCATCAAATTTATCAAGGCTATCTTTTGTGTTAAGGATAAAGCATTTACACCCAAAGACTTTAAAGTAGTCTATCCTTGGAGTTCTGTCATAGAATAATTCATAAGGAGTTTTATTTAATAAGGGCCTGATAAGAACTCTTGCAGTATTAACAGCTTCTGCCCAAAAATATTTAGCAAGATTATTATATTGGAGCATAGTTCTAGCAGATTCCTGAAGGGTTCTATTCTTTCTTTCTACCACACCATTTTGAGGTGCAGCTCTAGGAAAGGCAAAGTTATGTGAAATACCATGCAAGTTACAAAAATTTACAAAAAGATCATTGTCAAATTCTCCTCCATGGCCACTACGAATTTTGATAATAGTAGAAGATTTTTCATTTTGTAACTTTTTACATAAGATTTCAAATTCATAAAAAGTATCACTTTTGTTTTTCAAAAATATTACCCAAGTAAATCTTGAGTAATCATCTACAATGACAAAAGCATATTTATTATGATTAAGACTAGCTACTCTAGAAGGACCAAAAAGATCCAGGTGGAGAAGCTCTAAAGGTTTTTTACTTGAAACAATATTTTTTGATTTGAAAGATGATTTTGATAATTTTCCTAATTGACATGCATCACAAAAATAGTCCTTTTTAAATGATATTTTAGGTAACCCACGTACTAAATTGTTCTTAGCTAATTTAGACATATATTTTGAGTTAACATGACCCATTCTTATGTGCCATAAATTTTGAGTGTCATTATTAGCTATAAAAGAGTGTTCAGTAATGTTTTTGTAAGACCCGCAATTTTTCAGAAAATATCTGAATAAAATTCATGAGGCATTTACCGGTAAAAATAGCATTTCTTCTCAGAATGCAAAACGAATCAATTCCTGCGAGCCAGTTATACTTAGGATATTCGTCGAATCGCGAATATATGCTCAAACACTCTGGAAGCCATAACTTCCTACCTGAATGAAATCAAAGGATTCCTACGAGCCAACTTTCTTAGTTACGTCAATACGAAGAAAATGGCGTACTCAGAATTTTTCGGAAAAAATCGCCGGAAATCCGAAATTCTTGCGGGACCCACGGAAATATTGGTGGGACCCACAGAAATATTCCTCAGAAAATATCTGGTGGGACCCACAAAAATATCCCATGGAATATCCAAGTGGGCCCCACACCAAGGAACCTCTTGGAATTAAAAAGAAGCCAAGGGGGTAGAAGGGGCATGAGAAAATCCAAGAGGAGGTGGGCTTGGGCTATAAATAGCCCTCCCCACTCTCTCTCTTCTCATAAAAATCGACCCCCTCTCTCTCTTGCCTTCTCTCTCTCTCCTAAACCTCCCCTACCTAGCCTAGCCCACCTGAGCCCACCTGACCTGGTCTGAGCCTGCCTGACTTAGCCTGAGCCTGCCTGACCTGGTCCTAACCCACCTGACCTGGGTCTGAACCCACTTGACCTGGTCCAAACCCAGTTGACTTGACTTGAACCTAGTTGGGTTTAAAGTCAAAGTCAAAGTCCTTTTTGGTCCAGATTCCGGTTTGGATTTTTGAACCCAGACTTAGCCTACTTGAGCTGAGTTCGAACCTGCTGAACCCAGTTGACTTGGATCGAACCCTGTTTGGTTCAAACCACTTAGGTTGAGTAGCTTAACCTACTCTACCTCTTTCTCAACTAAGTCAGCTTCATCTGACTTAGTCTGACCTCTCGAAGGAAGGCTCGAAGCCAAAGAAGCAACCCGGAGCCGTTTCTTCCACGATTTGAAGTAAGTTCGCTTCGTTGATCCATCTCTCTCAAGTATTTGACTGTTTGTATATAGAATATACTTTCTGAAGTAGTATCTTGCTTTAGTTCTTGATTGAGCCCTTTTTGGACACTTCGGTGTTCACCCGCTCGTCTCGTAACTATCGTCGGATATATCTATGTTCAAACACGCAGTATTTGCGTTCTTCAAAATGGTATCTCGCTTTAGTTCTTGGTTGAGCCCTTTAGAACACTTCGGTGTTCACCCGCTCGCCTCGTAACTATCGTTGGATGCGGATCTAGGTGTATATCTGCTGATTCTGTCGACGCGTCTTATATCGCACAGGCTATGTAATTTACCTTTGCCGTCGCGTCGTATGATGCCAAGGCTCCTGCTTTCTGCAATGTATTTACTTACGCCGTCGCGTCGAACGATGCCAAGGCTTCTGCTTTGTTATATATGTAGAATATTTCGTTCAGTTACACACCCTGAACAATAGTATATGCATTTCTTTACGCCGCCGCTGTATAAAGCACAGGCTTCTGCTTATACTACATATATAGCGCATAAATGAGCGTTCAAATGGAGATCAAACTCCAAATCGCCCATGCGATTCCTTGACCGCTCCTCGTTCAAGATTCTGCTTGACGAATGAAGCCCCTATTGGAAAGGCTTCGGTTTTTGGCAAAATGCTCTTTACGTAATGACTAAGTCAATTTCGTATGACCTGGCTATGGCCAAGGGTTCCTGCAACCTTGATGGATGCAAAGTACGCACAACGGTGCGCATCCATTTCCCGAATTAAGCGTGGCGATTTCCTACCAAAGAGGGGAGATGCCGCTGAAATGGATAAAAGAAACGCACGCTTTCTCCGTAAAAGAGAGGAAGTGCTGCTGAAATTTCTGAAGAAGCTATGAATAGCTCAGAAAGAACGTAGCAGGATACTCTGACATATAGCAGAGTGCTACCCAGTTCATGGTTTGCCCTCTACAACGTAGAAGGGTTCGTCGCACCACTGCCGGTAGAGCAGGGGAGGTGCTGACGAAATGGTTGGCAGAAGAGCTGCCGGAACCAATGGAACGGCATAATGATGTCCGTTGATGGAACGATGTCAGATCGGCTCGTATCCTTGTGCCTGCAAGGGCACCTTGCTCGTAAGGGCCGCTGAGCCGGAGTAGAGGTTGCGCCTTGGCTAGGTTTGGACTCGTTGCGTAAAAATACGCCGAGTAGCCGATCTATTTAGATCGAGTCATATGCATGCTCATTGAGAACGGTTACACAACCAGACTCGTAAGGGCCGAAGAGCCAGAGTGTGTTGTTTCCACCCAAAGAGGTGTGATGCTCGTGGTGGCCGAAGTGCCAAAGAGCGGTGTTCTGCATGCATATGAATAAGACTTAAGGTCGCATATACCCCGCGGTTGAAGATCGTGTTAAGGGTACCCCCTCAGTAATGACTGTGTTGGGGAAGACTGAATGGGGTCGGGTACATACTCCCGTAGTGCTGAAAGCACGGGCTGCCTAAATGGCATGCAGATTCTGTCCAAGTAATTGTAAGACTGGCAGACCCCTTCAGGAATTATGCTCACTGTGGAATGACAGTGATGGTACAACCTTGAGTGACATGTATTTTACTTTGGACCTGATAGAGTCCACGATGGCCTCAGTCACTCATGGGTTTTGGGGTCGTGGTTATCCTTAAGATCTAAGGATTGAACCCAACTACTGCAAGTAGAGGATGCATCCGAATATGGGCCTAGTAGGATTCTCCCAGTTGAAACACACTGCCCTACTATGGATAGGGTCAACAGGCCTCTGGGGTATCTAAAATACATAGAATAATCAACCCCCAGAACATCGCGTTGATGCCCGGACAATAGCTCTACCTGCGTACCAAAGGCGGGAGCGGTTAATTATCAAACAATGCATTAGTTCTAGGTACAGCGATGCTTTGAATGTATGAGTGGATGACGTGTTGAGTCAGTCCTGCATAACCTTTGTGAAGGTGTCATGTTCGGTATACTACTGGACCGACTGGGCAAAGACCCGTGTTGTATCCGCACGACTAAGCGAAGCTCGAGGAGTTGTTCTTAGATGCGTGGGATACGGATGTGCCAAGTATGAAGACTTGAGCTAGACATCACTTTGAGACCCGGAAGAGGTCATGGCTAAGTCATGGAGACTTAAGCGGCTATTCAAATCACAGCCTTGAAAAGGCTTGCTCTAAGTCATGAGGACTCGAGCGGATGTTCAACTCATAGCCCTGAGGAGGCTCTTGCGATATAGCTAAGTCTTGGAGGCTTGAGCGTCGTTATTGCGCATTGCGACCCTGAGTGGTCATTATTGTATTTGAGTTGAATGGATGTATGACTGCATGCTTACCAGACCATCAGTGGTTCTGACCCCGTTTTATGGGGATTTCAGGTGTTGGACCTGCGTGGCGATATGCGGAGCAAGGCGGCATCGAGTTCCATGGTTTCTCTAGACAGAGTTGTACTGCTTCCTTTTATTGAACCTACACTGCTTTTCTAAGCAGTAGTGTTGTAATAAACATGAGTTTTCGATAAAATGGAACACCTTGGTGGTCAATGAATTGCTTGGCCACATACCTGCAACGTGCTCGGAGTTTTCTAAAACCGACGACTCATTGTCGTCTTATTCCGCTGCTAAAAGCTTTTCTAAGTTCCGCTGCAAAGAAAAAAAAAAAAAAAAAGAAATTCATGAAAATTTTAACTTAGCTTTGTTTTGGAAATCCGGGGCGTTACAGAATTGGTATCAGAGCATGAGTCTGAGAAACCTGGTTCAAGATCCGTCATGGTCCCGATATCGCACTGTAAGTATATGTTTTTATACTTTTGTTCTGATCTGGGTGCATCTTTGTATAGATGGCAACTCATGACTCGCGTGGATATTGCTATCGCTGCAAGGTCATGCACGATGAGTGGATATGCCCGTATGAAGTCTAAGACTGCCAATATTATGGCGAAGATGGGCATTCCGCCAACGAATGCCAAAGGAAATATACCGCCGATATGGGTCGGCGGGCTTCAAAGGGTCTCAGGGATGAGACTTCGCGTGTCAGTGGACCGCATAACTCTAGTGTTGGGAGCAACCATACCCCAACATCTTTTGATGAATTACCAAGGCTGAGGGATTTTGATTTAAACTTCCCTGCAGAAGTCTATCACTCGCCAAGCTACCATCCGGCATCACATATGCCGAGCGTAAATGGCAGGAACAAAAGAGGGGATTCTTTTTGTTCGCCAATCATTATTCCAGACTCCCAGAGTCTTGATCTTGCTGACTGGGAAAGTGGACTGGAGTCTCTCATATATCCCCAGTATTCGCTTGCTAGTGCGGAAGTGCCGCCCAAGCCAAAGCTAGTAGTACCTGCACCAAGGCCATGTGGCAATAGATGGACCTTTTGGAGTTCGTCTTCATCAAAGAAATCCAAGTCTTAAAGAGACTGGTGATGTTTTGGAGTCAGTAGACTCATGTATATAGTTTCTCAACGCCTAAAGTCTGCCAGTGCGGCATGACGTTTTGTTTAAGGCGATGCTTGTGTAAATGTGATGTATATTAAGTAAATAAAGCTTTTTACTTCCTCATATACATCGAGAAACTAAAAACAAGTGCTTGTGTGTGCATAGATAAATGGCTCCTACGACGAGGAGAACCATACCAAGCGAGGAGTCCCATACGCAAGGATTCCTGTTGGAGACACTCAACAACCTGGTTACCGCCATCCGTGAAACGAGGCCAGAACCAGTCGCACCACGAAACGCGCACCTGGGAGGAGTGACTTATGAGAAGTTCCTCAAGCTTGACCCGCCAATTTTCATTGGCAGAGCCGATCCTGAGCTCGCGGAGAGTTGGATCGAAGAGACAGAACGTGCCTTCTCAGTACTGGGAGTACCAGAAGAGAAGAAGACCAACTTTGGCACGTATCGATTAAAAGATAATGCACGAAAGTGGTGGGATACCACTAAACTTATCCAGTTCTCACAAGTCGAAGTCATTCCTTGGACTGACTTTCGGAGGACTTTTATGGATAACTACTTCCCGTTGCATTCCAGAAACAAGAAAAAGATGGAGTTTCTGGAGTTGGAACAGGGCGGTATGAGTCTAATGGACTATACCACCAAATTTCAGAATCTAGAGCGCTACTGCTCTCGATTGTTCGAAACAGACCAAGAAAGGGCCGACAAATATGTGAATGGTCTGCGCGAAGGGCTGCGATCTCGAGTGATAACAAGCATGCCTTCGACTTTTCAGGCTGCGGTAGCAGCAGCTTCAAAAATCCAAGAGGATTGGGCGCGATCTAAAGTGATCATAGCAAAGAAGCCCATAGTGAATGGTGGGAATCGTAAAAGGACATTCCCAAGTGGCCAGGGTTCACGACAACCCTTTCAAAAGAAGAAGTTCCAAGGAGGGAACAACACTCAGCAAGTCGTGAGGCCAAGACAGAACACAACTCTGAATGGTCAGTCGTCCAACTTCAGCTGCCCAAGGTGTCGTATGAACCACCCCGGAAAGCCATGTCCTCGTGACATTGGTGGGTGCTTGTATTGTGGCAAGATGGGCCACTTTATAAGGGATTGCGCCAAGAAGGCTGCAGATGAACAGAGGAGTAGTGCCGGATCTGCCGGACCCTCTCGACCAGCACCACAACGTTCTCAGTTTCAACGACCTCCACCTAGAGTAGAACAAAGGCCTGCTGCAGGTCGTGTATATGCTGTAACGACTGAACAAGTCGAAAATGGTGACCTGATTGAAGGCACCGTACCTGTTAATGGACATGCAGCTTACGTCTTGTTTGATTGTGGTGCTACTCATACGTTTATCTCTGACGATTTCACCGAACAACTCCACGCTTCGGTGCAACCGATTGATAAAATGATCGAAGTATATAACCCGTTGGGTTCACGCACCAAATGTATCCGGTGTGTGAAAAATTTGGATATTGAGATAGCAGGGCAACACTTGCCTACTGACGCCATCCTGATCGATATGGTACAGTACGATGTTATTCTGGGAATGAATTGGTTGGCTCAGAATAATGCCAAGATTCTGTGCCGCGAGGGCAGAGTGATTCTATCTCGACCCGGATTGCCTAAGATGGAGTACCGGTTATCCAAACCAGTTCCACAGAAAAGGCTCATATCAGCACTTAAGGTACAAAAATACCTTAGGAAGGGTTGTGTGGCCTTCCTGTTGAGTCTCTCGGTGGAAAAATCCAATGACCAACCCCTTGAGAGTTTGGAAGTGGTGCGGGAGTTTCCCGATGTGTTTCCTGAGGAATTGCCAGGACTTCCGCCACTTCGTGAGGTTGAATTTGGAATTCAATCCTTACCTGGAACAGCGCCGATATCCAAAGCCCCGTATCGAATGGCGCCAGCTGAACTCAGTGAGTTGAAGTGTCAGTTGGAAGAACTGATGGAACAAGGGTTCATCCGACCGAGTGTGTCACCGTGGGGAGCCCCGGTACTATTTGTAAAGAAGAAGGATGGATCCCTTCGGTTATGCATCGATTATCGGATGCTTAACCAGGCAACTGTTAAAAATAAGTACCCGTTGCCTCGGATTGAGGACTTATTCGATCAACTCAGAACAGCGAGGGTGTTCTCCAAGATCGACCTCAGGTCTGGGTACCATCAGCTCAGAGTAAAGGAAGAGGATATACCCAAGACTGCCTTCAGAACGAGATACGGCCATTATGAGTTCGTAGTAATGCCCTTCGGACTCACTAATGCGCCTGCTGCCTTTATGGATCTAATGAACCGGATATTCAGACCATATTTGGATAGCTTTGTCATCGTCTTTATTGATGACATTCTCGTATATTCTGAGAACAAGGAACAACACGTGGAGCACTTGAAAATCGTCTTGAAAACCCTTCAAGATAACCAACTCTATGCTAAGTTTTCAAAATGTGAATTCTGGCTAGATAAAGTGATGTTCCTTGGTCATGTGATCTCAAAAGATGGAATCGCAGTGGATCCTGCGAAGGTGGAAGCTGTGATGGACTGGAAGCAGCCAGAAAATATCACTGAGGTCCGTAGCTTCCTTGGACTTGCCGGATATTATCGAAAGTTCATACAAGACTTCTCCCGAATCGCCGTACCGATGACGAAATTACTTAAAAAGGGAGTCAAGTTTGAATGGACTGACCAGTGTAAGGAGTGCTTTGAGGTTCTCAAACAGAGGCTTACCACTGCCCCTGTCCTTACCTTACCTTCTGGTCAGGGAGGCTTCGTTGCTTATACCGATGCCTTGGGAACAGGTCTGGGTTGTGTGTTGATGCAGCATGGCAAAGTAATCGCCTATGCGTCACGACAGTTGAGAGTCCATGAGAAAAACTATCCAACCCACGACTTGGAGCTTGCCGCGGTAGTGTTCGCGCTTAAAATCTGGCGACACTACCTTTATGGAGAGAAATTTGAGGTCATGTCGGACCATAAAAGCCTAAAATACCTCTTTTCTCAAAAAGAACTCAATATGCGGCAACGGCGATGGCTGGAATTCCTCAAAGACTATGAATTCACGCTTTCCTATCACCCTGGAAAGGCGAATGTTGTAGCAGATGCCCTTAGTCGTAAGACTGTTGGCACTCTGGCCAGCCTAACCGGACAATGGAAGTTGATGGAGGATTTCGTCAAGTGGAAGCCATTTTTGGCTGATTCAGGTAGAATCCAAATGTCATGTTTGACGATCCACATTGAGTTCCTCGATCGCATCGTAGCCGAACAGTTCAAGGATCCCCAGTACTTGGAATTGAAAGCTCGTGCTGAAAAAGATGATACTTTCTTTCATTTGAAAGAAGATGGAGGAATATGGATGGAAGAAAGGATTTGGGTTCCAAATAACCCTGAGCTAAGACAGGAAGTACTCCAGGAGGCCCATAGTAGCAAATATACTATCCACCCTGGGGGTACGAAGATGTTCCGAGATTTGCAGAGAAAGTACTGGTGGAGGGGTATGAAACGTGATGTGGCTACGTTTGTCTCGAAGTGTTTGATCTGCCAGCAAGTTAAGATCGAACATCAGCGCCCTGGTGGAAAGATGCAACGGATCGAGATTCCAGAATGGAAATGGGAAGGCATTACGATGGATTTCATCGTTGGATTGCCTCGATCCAAGAGACAACACGATTCGATATGGGTGATCGTGGACAGACTCACCAAGTCTGCTCACTTCCTGCCAATCAACACTCGATACTCAACTGAACGATTGGCAGGGATCTACATTCGGGAAATCGTTAGACTCCATGGAGTGCCGATTTCGATCATATCCGATCGTGACCCGAAGTTCACCTCTCACTTTTGGGAGCATTTTCAGAGAGCCCTGGGGACGAAACTCAAGTTCAGTACAGCATTCCATCCCCAAACAGATGGGCAATCAGAACGAACCATACAGACTCTTGAAGATATGCTAAGAGCCTGTATGCTGGAATGGAAAGGTGATTGGGATTCCCACCTAGCGTTGGCTGAATTTGCTTATAATAATAGCCACCACGCTAGCATTGGGATGGCACCGTATGAAGCCTTGTATGGACGACCCTGTAGATCACCAATCCATTGGGGTGAAGTGGGTGAGCGAACCTTGGACTCGCCCATTGTGTTGCAGCATTATACTGAGCAAGTCCACATGATCAGAAAGAAGCTACTGACTGCTCAGAGTCGACAGAAGAGCTACGCCGATCAGCGGCGTAGGGAACTCACTTTTGCGGTTGGAGATAAGGTTTTTATCAAGGTCTCTCCAACCAAGAGTGTGTTTCGTTTTGGAAAAAAGGGGAAGCTCAGCCCAAGATTCGTTGGTCCCTTCGAAGTTTTGAGCCGGATCGGAGAGACTGCCTACCGAGTAGCATTGCCACCACAATACGCGCAAATACATGATATATTTCACGTATCAATGCTTAGAAAGTACGTTCATGATCCTTCTCACGTCATTCAACATGAAGACATTGACATCCGAGAAGATATGACGGTAGAAGAAAGGCCAATGGAGATCATGGACCGACGGGAGCAAGTGCTAAGAACGAAGGTCATTCCACTTGTTAAAGTGAGGTGGCAGCATCATGGAATCAATGATTGCACTTGGGAGCCTGAATCGGATATGCGGGATAAATATCCTGAACTCTTCACCTTGTACTCTTAGCTGAATTTCGCGGACGAAATTCCTTTAAGGGGGTAATGATGTAAGACCCGCAATTTTTCAGAAAATATCTGAATAAAATTCATGAGGCATTTACCGGTAAAAATAGCATTTCTTCTCAGAATGCAAAACGAATCAATTCCTGCGAGCCAGTTATACTTAGGATATTCGTCGAATCGCGAATATATGCTCAAACACTCTGGAAGCCATAACTTCCTACCTGAATGAAATCAAAGGATTCCTACGAGCCAACTTTCTTAGTTACGTCAATACGAAGAAAATGGCGTACTCAGAATTTTTCAGAAAAAATCGCCGGAAACCCGAAATTCTTGCGGGACCCACGGAAATATTGGTGGGACCCACAGAAATATTCCTCAGAAAATATCTGGTGGGACCCACAAAAATATCCCATGGAATATCCAAGTGGGCCCCACACCAAGGAACCTCTTGGAATTAAAAAGAAGCCAAGGGGGTAGAAGGGGCATGAGAAAATCCAAGAGGAGGTGGGCTTGGGCTATAAATAGCCCTCCCCACTCTCTCTCTTCTCATAAAAATCGACCCCCTCTCTCTCTTGCCTTCTCTCTCTCTCCTAAACCTCCCCTACCTAGCCTAGCCCACCTGAGCCCACCTGACCTGGTCTGAGCCTGCCTGACTTAGCCTGAGCCTGCCTGACCTGGTTCTAACCCACCTGACCTGGGTCTGAACCCACTTGACCTGGTCCAAACCCAGTTGACTTGACTTGAACCTAGTTGGGTTTAAAGTCAAAGTCAAAGTCCTTTTTGGTCCAGATTCCGGTTTGGATTTCTGAACCCAGACTTAGCCTACTTGAGCTGAGTTCGAACCTGCTGAACCCAGTTGACTTGGATCGAACCCTGTTTGGTTCAAACCACTTAGGTTGAGTAGCTTAACCTACTCTACCTCTTTCTCAACTAAGTCAGCTTCATCTGACTTAGTCTGACCTCTCGAAGGAAGGCTCGAAGCCAAAGAAGCAACCCGGAGCCGTTTCTTCCACGATTTGAAGTAAGTTCGCTTCGTTGATCCATCTCTCTCAAGTATTTGACTGTTTGTATATAGAATATACTTTCTGAAGTAGTATCTTGCTTTAGTTCTTGATTGAGCCCTTTTTGGACACTTCGGTGTTCACCCGCTCGTCTCGTAACTATCGTCGGATATATCTATGTTCAAACACGCAGTATTTGCGTTCTTCAAAATGGTATCTCGCTTTAGTTCTTGGTTGAGCCCTTTAGAACACTTCGGTGTTCACCCGCTCGCCTCGTAACTATCGTTGGATGCGGATCTAGGTGTATATCTGCTGATTCTGCCGACGCGTCTTATATCGCACAGGCTATGTAATTTACCTTTGCCGTCGCGTCGTATGATGCCAAGGCTCCTGCTTTCTGCAATGTATTTACTTACGTCGTCGCGTCGAACGATGCCAAGGCTTCTGCTTTGTTATATATGTAGAATATTTCGTTCAGTTACACACCCTGAACAATAGTATATGCATTTCTTTACGCCGCCGCTGTATAAAGCACAGGCTTCTGCTTATACTACATATATAGCGCATAAATGAGCGTTCAAATGGAGATCAAACTCCAAATCGCCCATGCGATTCCTTGACCGCTCCTCGTTCAAGATTCTGCTTGACGAATGAAGCCCCTTTTGGAAAGGCTTCGGTTTTTGGCAAAATGCTCTTTACGTAATGACTAAGTCAATTTCGTATGGCCTGGCTATGGCCAAGGGTTCCTGCAACCTTGATGGATGCAAAGTACGCACAACGGTGCGCATCCATTTCCCGAATTAAGCGTGGCGATTTCCTACCAAAGAGGGGAGATGCCGCTGAAATGGATAAAAGAAACGCACGCTTTCTCCGTAAAAGAGAGGAAGTGCTGCTGAAATTTCTGAAGAAGCTATGAATAGCTCAGAAAGAACGTAGCAGGATACTCTGACATATAGCAGAGTGCTACCCAGTTCATGGTTTGCCCTCTACAACGTAGAAGGGTTCGTCGCACCACTGCCGGTAGAGCAGGGGAGGTGCTGACGAAATGGTTGGCAGAAGAGCTGCCGGAACCAATGGAACGGCATAATGATGTCCGTTGATGGAACGATGCCAGATCGGCTCGTATCCTTGTGCCTGCAAGGGCACCTTGCTCGTAAGGGCCGCTGAGCCGGAGTAGAGGTTGCGCCTTGGCTAGGTTTGGACTCGTTGCGTAAAAATACGCCGAGTAGCCGATCTATTTAGATCGAGTCATATGCATGCTCATTGAGAACGGTTACACAACCAGACTCGTAAGGGCCGAAGAGCCAGAGTGTGTTGTTTCCACCCAAAGAGGTGTGATGCTCGTGGTGGCCGAAGTGCCAAAGAGCGGTGTTCTGCATGCATATGAATAAGACTTAAGGTCGCACATACCCCGCGGTTGAAGATCGTGTTAGGGGTACCCCCTCAGTAATGACTGTGTTGGGGAAGACTGAATGGGGTCGGGTACATACTCCCGTAGTGCTGAAAGCACGGGCTGCCTAAATGGCATGCAAATTCTGTCCAAGTAATTGTAAGACTGGCAGACCCCTTCAGGAATTATGCTCACTGTGGAATGACAGTGATGGTACAGCCTTGAGTGACATGTATTTTACTTTGGACCTGATAGAGTCCACGATGGCCTCAGTCACTCATGGGTTTTGGGGTCGTGGTTATCCTTAAGATCTAAGGATTGAACCCAACTACTGCAAGTAGAGGATGCATCCGAATATGGGCCTAGTAGGATTCTCCCAGTTGAAACACACTGCCCTACTATGGATAGGGTCAACAGGCCTCTGGGGTATCTAAAATACATAGAATAATCAACCCCCAGAACGTCGCGTTGATGCCCGGACAATAGCTCTACCTGCGTACCAAAGGCGGGAGCGGTTAATTATCAAACAATGCATTAGTTCTAGGTACAGCGATGCTTTGAATGTATGAGTGGATGACGTGTTGAGTCAGTCCTGCATAACCTTTGTGAAGGTGTCATGTTCGGTATACTACTGGACCGACTGGGCAAAGACCCGTGTTGTATCCGCACGACTAAGCGAAGCTCGAGTAGTTGTCCTTAGATGCGTGGGATACGGATGTGCCAAGTATGAAGACTTGAGCTAGACATCACTTTGAGACCCGGAAGAGGTCATGGCTAAGTCATGGAGACTTAAGCGGCTATTCAAATCACAGCCCTGAAAAGGCTTGCTCTAAGTCATGAGGACTCGAGCGGATGTTCAACTCATAGCCCTGAGGAGGCTCTTGCGATATAGCTAAGTCTTGGAGGCTTGAGCGTCGTTATTGCGCATTGCGACCCTGAGTGGTCATTATTGTATTTAAGTTGAATGGATGTATGACTGCATGCTTACCAGACCATCAGTGGTTCTGACCCCGTTTTATGGGGATTTCAGGTGTTGGACCTGCGTGGCGATATGCGGAGCAAGGCGGCATCGAGTTCCAGGGTTTCTCTAGACAGAGTTGTACTGCTTCCTTTTATTGAACCTACACTGCTTTTCTAAGCAGTAGTGTTGTAATAAACATGAGTTTTCGATAAAATGGAACACCTTGGTGGTCAATGAATTGCTTGGCCACATACCTGCAACGTGCTCGGAGTTTTCTAAAACCGACGACTCATTATCGTCTTATTCCGCTGCTAAAAGCTTTTCTAAGTTCCGCTGCAAAGAAAAAAAGAAATTCATGAAAATTTTAACTTAGCTTTGTTTTGGAAATCCGGGGCGTTACAGTTTTCTAGGTATAATTCATATATATTATTTTTTTTATACCTTTTAAAATAATATTTTTGTTGGTGTCTGCTATGAGGCAAGCATCATGTTTAAAACTAACGTTATAACCAGTGTCACACATTTGACTTATACTTAATAGATTATGTTTTAAACCTTTAACAAGGATAACATTTTTGATAAGAGGTTTATCGATATTACCAATATTGCCAATACCAATTATCAGCCCTTTGTTGTTATCTTCAAAGGTGACAGTTCCTCCTTCTTTATGATGAAGAACAACAAAAAGATTAGGATGTCTTGTCATATGTTTTGAACATCTACAGTCTAGTATCCATCTGTTCTTCTTCTTTAGAGCCTGCAAAACATCAAGTAAAAATTCTTTGTGGTATCCGATCGGGTCCCTTTTTGTTAGACTTTGGTACCCATATCCATTTTGAATTGGGTTTGTCTAAAAATTTAGAGGAGTACATAGTATTGACATTTAAGTTGTAATACTCTTGCTTGGGTTCAGCAGAACCCTTGACAAAAATAGTCTTATTATTCATACAAGAAGGTTTATTTATATGAGAGTAACCAATACCATTCTTGTAAAAAGGGAATTTTTGAGAGGATAAGAGTTTATCCAGGTTCTCTTTCCCTTTGGTAAACTTAAAAACCGTTTTCATAAGGTTTTCAATTTTGCTTTTCAATTCTGAAATTTCTACTTGAAGATTTTTTGTCTTGAAATTAGTAGAACTGATTTCAGAAGCAAGGATAAGATTTTTCTTTTTCAACTCAAAATTTTCAATACTAAGTTCTTTATTTTTCTGGAGAAGCTTTAAATTTTCAGATTTCAAACTTTTGTTTTTGAGAATCGTTTTTATTGATTCTTCAAAAAGATCTTGAAAAACATTTTGAAGTTCTTCAAAAGAAAAATTAAAGGATTCACTTACTGAGCTTTCTGCCATGAAGCACATGTTGGCGGTTTCGGCTTCATCATCACTTGACTCTTCACTTGAGGATGGTTCTGAATCATCCCATTGAGCATGCAAAGTCTTCTTCTTGAAAAACCTTTTCTTTGGTTCCTCAATTTTGGATTTTCTTTTTAGAAGAGGACAGTCACGTCTCATGTGACCTGGCTTATTACATTGATAGCACATGAAATCTTCCTTAGAGTCTTTCTTTTCCTTGTGCTTATTTGACAGCCTGTTCTTTCTTATAAAACGCTGGAATTTTCGAGTAAGAAGCATGATTTTAGATTTCTTTTCTGAGTCCTTATTCTCAGAAAGGGCTGGGAAGGCTAGAGTTTTCTTTGTAGGTTGTTCATCTTCCCTTCTTTCCTTCATATGATAGGCCATAAGATTGCCTATCAAGTCATCCAGTGTAAGCTTGAATAAATCTTGAGCTTCTTCAATTGTTGTTGTCTTTTTCTCCCAATCAGTTGTGAGAGATCTCAAGATTTTCTTCACCTTATCAGTCTGAGAATAGGTTTCTTCCAGAGATTTAAGGTCATTGGTGATGTTTGTGAATCTTGTAAACATCTCTGTGATGGGTTCATCTTTGTTCATTTTGAACAACTCATATTTTCGAACCAGAGATAAGATCTTGGCTTCTTTTACCTTGTTGGTTCCTTCATGAATAACTTCCAGAGAGTGTCAGATATCATAAACAAATTCATAAATAGATATTCTGTTGAATTCATTTTGATCAATGGCACAATACAAAGCATTCATAGCCTTTGCATTTAGATTGGTCATCTTCTTTTCTTTATCAGACCATAATCTATAGTCTAAGGATGGAGATGTGTATGGATGCTCAACAATTTTCCATACAGAAAAATCTATGGACTTTAGAAATATGGTCATTCTGCATTTTCAATATCCATAGTTGGAGCCGTTGAAGAAAGGAGGGCGAGATGCGTGTTGTCCTTCAATATCACGAGCATAAGAGGTCGATGTCATTTGTGCTGGAATACTTGTTATGTTGAAACCAGCAAACCTGCTTTGATACCAAATAAAATTCCACTAGAAGGGGGGTGAATAGTGAAATATAAAAAAGATGGATAATATAAAAATTAAAGGCAATCAAGCACAACACATAAAACACAAGATTTATACTGGTTCGGTCGAGTTACTGACCTACATCTAGTCCCCAAGCAAAACATTTGAGCCTTTCACTATAAAATTAGAGTTACCGGATAAATAGTACAACACCCACTTTCTCAGAGGTCTACTTCTCTCAACAGAGAAGAGAAACACCCTCTTTCCCAGAGGTCTACTTCTCTCGACAGAGAAGGGAAACACCCTCTTTCACAGAGATCTACTTCTCTCAACAGAGAAGGGAAACACCCTCTTTCACAGAGGTCTACTTCTCTCAACAGAGAAGGGATACAGTGAATAACAGAAAGTTACAATACTTCCTATAGAACCTTCAGAATGATATGAATGCACGAATGAAGATTCTCAGAATGTTCTGTTCTTTTCACTCAGATAATTCTCTTTGTCAAAGAGCTATTCTTGACTTTTCTCTTTCTTTTTCTAGGTTCTCTTTTTCGAATATTGAATAAGAATTTTTCTCGTTGTAAGCTCACATGACTTGTTCGAAATATTATTTTGTTAGTGTATATATAGCCTCAAAAAACTAGTCGTTGCCTTTTTTAAATGATTGTCTTTTTGAGATGTGAGATGTCAAGTCATTTCAAAAACAATCTTTGTGTAAAAAGATATGATACTGTATTCTCGAAAAGTCTTCTTTCTATAAGTGTAGTATTTGGGATATACTATTCGTTGTAGGATTTTAAATATGATATAATTTGTAAAAGGTCTATTCTCATAATAAATGATTTGTAGTACATTGAACGTTGGATTGTAAGTCATCATGTATTTTTGTCTTTACTCAATTTAATGATTTGTAGTATATTAGTATTTTTCTTACAAATCGTCACTTCTTTACTTAAATGTATGTACGTACAATAAATGCTTTGTTGAGTACTTTATTTATAAATGGTCATTTCTCAAATACTTTATGAGGTGTTATTTAATGTCTACAGAAAGAATGATGCCTTTAAGTAAGTCGACATTCTTGAGTGCATAAAGTAACTAAAGTCTTTTCTAAACATAATATAATATTATTTGTTTTGTTAATTCAAGATAGACGATTTTGTATTGTGATTATTCATTGTCTTTTTCTTTCACACTTGAAATCATTTGCTTTTATTTCTTTTCAAGTTGTCTTTTTCATAAATGCATGTTAGAAGGTACAATTAATGCTTTTGAAATCATGAGCTATTATATCTTGTCAAAATACCTTTTTCATAAATACTTGTAAGAAGGTACAATGATTTCCAAAAACGTGCTTTGAAATCATGAGCTATTATATCTTGTCAAAATACCTTTTTCATAAATACTTGTAAGAAGGTACAATGATTTCCAAAAAGGTGCTTTTTGAAAAATCATATCCTTTTATGAAACATATCTTTTTGAAAATAGATGGCTTTGTATGATAAAGCATGTAATATGAAATATGCAATATGCATGCTTCTGAAAGTTCTTTTACATATGACTCTAAAGAAGAAAAAAGTCTTCATCTTGAAGTAGCCGATCTCTTTGAATAGTCTTTAAGAGTGTATGACCCATCAAGCTTTTTCTTCAAAGAGTATGATTCCATCAAGTAATTGTACTTGATCAAGTTGTTTCCATTCTTCTTAGGGAAAATAACCTTGCATCAAATACTCATTAAATGCATGACAAATCATATCCAGTCATAATATAACAATTTTCATGAAGGCATATCATCATATCATATTAAAGCATATATGACAGTATATCATATTATGTGTCATCAAAACATAGTTTCTCAACACTTGGATGACTGTGGATTGGAGATGGCATCGGCAGTAGGCAAGCGAACCATCAACGTAAGTCTTATTCAGGCTATGGCAGAACGGTGAAATCCACGTACCTGCATGTGATTATCGCAAAAAAATTTTCTCTCGTAATATTCTCTCTCTTCCTTCTCTTTTCCTTTCTAACCTCTTATTTTCCTCCTTTTTTAAGGGAGAAAGATAAAAGACAGAAAGAAAAGAGAGAAGAGAAAAAGAAGAGAAAAGAAGGAGAGGAACTCTTTTGCGGGTCTCACTTGACCTTAATTTTGAAAATATTTTGAAATAACTCACCTCCGTTTTGAAATATTTGCGAGAAAAATGGGAGACGGGATCCGCTCGTCGATACGAGGTTCGATCGTTCCAGGCGCCTTTACCAGAGGTAATCGAACCAAGGGTCGAATTAATGCCTTTTGCTTTGCTAAGAAATTATCTAAGAAATTATTCTAAGTCTAAATGCACAAAGAATCATGCTTGTGCGAAATGCAAAAGATGTATGCTCTTTTTGAAAATGTTTTGAAGAATTCTCAAGTGTTTCTGAGATGAATCTGATAAACTGAAGAAATGATTTTTAACTTAGAACTTAAAATTAAAGTTCTAAGTTTTTAGAATAATCAAAAGCTTGGGAAAATAAATCTGGATTTTGGAAAATGATTTTGAAGTCTTTGAGATAAAAGAGGAAGAAAGGAATTTTCAAAGTCATAAATGGACTTTGAATCAGAATAGAAATGAAAAATGGAATTGAATCAGAAGGAAAGATAGAATCGGGAAATCTGAATAAAATTGAGAAATGAAATTGATTTAAAAGTTGGAATTTCAAGATGAAATCTGAATCCAAGATCTGGATTCTGAATAAAATTCAAAGTTGAAGTTTGAATTTAGGATGGAAACTTGATTTGAAATCTGTAATGAAATGGAATTGGTTTTGAGGATTAGAATTAAAGTGGAATTTGGATTTGGAATTTTGAATGGAATTGGATTCAAGATTTGGAATCCAAGATGGTATTTGGATCTGAAATCTGAGATCCGAGATAGGGTTGGACTCTGGATCTGAAGTCTGAGATCCAAAATAGAATTGGATTTTGGATCCTAAGATGGATTTGGATCTGAAGTCTGAGATCCAATGTAGAGTTGGGATCTGGATCCTAAAATAGATTTGGATCTGAGGTCTGAGATCTATTGTAGAATCAGGTTCTGGATTCTAAAATAGATTTGGATCTAAAGTCTAAGATCCAAAGTAGCATTGAGTTTTGGATCCTAAATGGAATTTGGGTCTGCAATCTGAGATCCAAAGTAAAAGTCTGGTTCTGGATCCTATATGGAATTTGGATCTGTAATATGAAGATCCAGAGTGGAATGAGGATCTAAATCCAAAAATGGAATTTGGGTCTGCAATCTGAGATCCAAAGTAAAAGTCTGGTTCTGGATCCTATATGGAATTTGGATCTGTAATCTGAAGATCCAGAGTGGAATGAGGATCTGGATCCAAAAATAGAATTTGGATCTGTAATCTGAGATCCAAAAAAGGGGAATTGAGTTTATACTTGGAAATCTGGATCTAAGATTAGGATCTAACTTTGGTTTTGGGTTTTGAAAAGTCCAAATAGGACTTTTAAAGATGGATCTGGTTTTGAAAACCCAGATTGGACTTAGGAAGGTTTGGATTTTGAGATTCAGAGTCAATCTCAACTTTGATTTAAAACTTGAAGAAAACTTGAATTTGAATCAGAAGATGAAACAGAAAATTCAAAGTTAAATTGAACTTTGAAATTGGATTTTAAATATAAGATGAGTTTGAAATCTCAAAGTTAAATTGAACTTTGAGATTGGAAATGAAATGGAATTTGAAAATGAAAAGATGAATTGAATTTTACAAGAATTGAAGATTGATTGAAGAAGATATTTACATCACTTGGAGTTTTGAAAAAGGAATTTTTGAAAATATGATGCAGTTCTATCCTAAATGATGAATGAATTCAAAGAGTTTGAAATTGGATTTTGAAAAGCTATTCCATTCTTTAAATGAATTAAGAATGAGATTGAAGATATAATATATCCCTGACTATGGTCATTGGATATATTATATAATAATCACATTTAAATTCAAGTGAAGAATAAAATACATTTTGGTGCTTTTATAGAATTTAAAATGAAATTAACTCTCAATATACCCTGACTATGGCCATTGGTATATATTTTGAGTTAATTTTAAGTTAAATTCTGATAAAAGAAGAAAATATTTTAGAAAAATATGATGAATTTTGAAAATGGATCCAGTGTGGATCCAGTGTTATTTTGTAAAAGATAAAAATGCTAAATTTTGTCCACACCCTGACTATGTCCATTGATGTGGATCATCAACTTAGTATTTATTATCTCTTACGAAATGGTGCACGTGCCATTCGTGTTTTACCATTGTGAGAATTTTTGAGAAATAAAGAAAAATGCATGAAAACAAACAATTCATGATATTTACAATGCTCATTCATTCTACCTAAAGCAGGAAATATAAATTTTCATTCAAATCTAGCTATTACAACTTGGAGTTTGAATTGAAATTACAATTTCTAAAAAAAATGATACTTTTCATACATCTTCCTGCAAAACAACCGGGTTAGTATGAAAAGGGAAGAAAAATCTACACATATCATGTGGATATCTACAAAATGTTCATATGGATGATGACAGGACAGAGGGAATGATATATAGGCTCATACATATATATATCGGGTCTGATTGCATACTAACGCTGGATAAAATCTAATGTTGTGAATGTTGTAACCATGTGAATAAGGGAAGGCATCCTGACCTCATTGCTTAACAGATTTAAAAGAATAAAAAAAAGATGAAATCTAATGCTAATTAACTATAAGCAATATGACGAGCAACATAAAGCAGAGGATAAAGTATGAATCAGGGACCTGGGATAAGCTCGAGGCATCAGTAGGGCCGATGGGGAGTTCACAGGCTATGAGTAATTAGACCAAAACAGGGAATAATAAAGGGAACAACGTGAAGATAGACTATCGTGGTAGTTTAGAAAATTGATCATCAACAAGGAATTAAAATAAGAAAAAATACTGGGATAAAACGAAACATGAATTGAACTGTAATGTTCGAGCGAATCAATGATGCCATTGCCAGACATCATTGATTCACGGTCATGCAAAATGACTACAGAGGTCTATCCCTCTCAATGAATGTAATGAGTTTGCATAAAAATATTCCATGGGACTACCGAAACTCTTAATGCATGTTAGAGCCTATGGAAACAATAAATCATATCGAAACTCATATCAGACACCACAAAAGGAAAATGAAACAAGGGATGATAGGGCCTATTGGGGGTAAAACAAAATTTAAATGAATGAAATGCAGTAAACATCAATGAGTGAAATCCGACATTCAAGATGGCAGATAAGAGGTTAAAAAGGGGATCAAATGAGAGTTAGTCATAACCAAACAGATAATGAAGAAGGTAACAACTGGAAATCAAAACATCAATCGATCTTCACAGTAGAATTAGGCATATGATATCAACAAAAAATTTAAAAAAAAACTAGGGGAAGTAAGCAAATCACGAATGGGAAATGAAGCAGTAAATCGTACATAAAAAAAAACGAGAAGACAAGATGTTGGAACAGGATTGTTTCGTTCATTTTTACTGTAGCACAGGAATGGGTTGACGTTGCACAGGCAACTCAACACCATTGGGAGCGCTGAAAATGAAAAAGCAAAAAAAAAAATCGAAGGAAATCAACGAAGGGGAAACTAGAGGGGGAAAGAAGAACAACTTACAGGATTACTTTGCTTTGCAGGGGACCCTGAAATGGCCTCCTGTCTGCAGAGGATCTTGAAAGATGGAGAGAAAGGATGCCTTCCCTTTTGTGCTTCAGTAAGCCTGCCTCTGGTGGGGTGAAACCAGATTTTCTTCACTCGACTAGGGAGAAGAGGAATGGATGCTGGAGGGGAATTGCGAAGGAAGGTTGCTGCCTGAAGATGGATCGTTGTATGGGATGTTCAGAAACGGAGGGATGCGTGAACGTAGATGGCCGATATCAAGAGAGAAAAAAAGTCGATCTCCAAAGAAGCTTGGAGGGCTCTTTTTTAAAGGGGAAATGGAAGCCTCGAGAGGGGAAAATCCGTTGAGGATTGAGGGTAGAGAATGAAGAAGGTTGTTGCGGGATCAACGATGGAGAGAAGAGAAGAGGGAAGCGCGGGAGGAGTTCGTTAGAAATCCTCCCTTTTTCCAAAAAGAGGTTTCCTTTTTAGGAAATTTTTGAAAAATGGTTAAGAAATGAGGTTTTTGGCAAAATGGTTTCAAAAAGCTTAAAATCCTTCGCTTTTCTTGTAGTTTTTTTTCCAATTTTTTGGTTTTTTATGTTATTTTTCCATTTTTTTGCAGTTTTAGAATAAAATCCTAAAGTTTTATAAGAAATCAAAGGTTAAAACTATTTTTTTTTGTGTTTTTGTAAAAGTATTTACAAAAAGCTATTTTGAGAAAATTTCTTCAGAAAATGCATTAGGATCCGGGTTTTGAGGAAATATGGATTTAAAGCACCGGATTTGAACCTGAAAACGATTTTGAATGGATCAATATGGTTTTTAATCCAGAAAGTCTGAAGAATTTGCTTTGATTTCTCAGAAGATGGAGTTAGGGGCAAAAGGGTCATTTTGTAAGTCTTTGAAAAATTTGGGGTGTTCACAGATGCCCCTCTTTGCTGCTAAGCCGGTTGAAAGCCGAGCTTAGTGGCAAAGACAACACTCCAAATTTTGAAAATGCCCCAGTCGACAGATCTGAACTGGGTGTGGAAGAATTAATTTTGAAAATATAGCTTCTCAGGCTTTGAAACCTTATCCTGAGTGATTTTGGGGAGATGAAATCCTTGAAGATGATGTAGTTAAATAATAGAAATGAGGAAATCGTGATGGGACTTTGGGTGAAAATCCCGAAATGGTGGGAAATAAGAATTTTGATCAGGTCTCATGGATGAGACAAGATACTCTTTTGGGATATTTCAGGTTTAGCTCTTAACTTGGATGGGACGAAAATATATCAAGATGAATTTGAAATAAAGAAAGGAATACATGATGACCTTGATGTGACATTTTTTGAGAATGCCTCGTGAAATGGAGCTCAAGTATGATCCTTTCTACAAAGCATGGATTCCTTGATGGGAGGAACCATGATGGGACTGGAAGAAAATATCTCGTCAAAAATGAGGAATCTCATTGGAATGTGACTCAGGTTTAACCCAAACCTGCAAGGAAGATACCTCGCGAAGCGAGGTTCTGGGTTAACTCTTAATCTGGATAGGAAATCTATCATATGGGTTTCTCAAAAATGGAAAAAGCACGATGGGACCTTCAGAATTTGGACGAACAAATCCGAGAAGGGTTTTTGCGAAAGGAGAAAATATAGGGTTCCCTAAAGCTTCGAAAAGGGGAAGAAATTGGGCGTCTCATTGCTGAGACTGAAATAGCTTTTGAAATCTATGATCTTTCGCAAATGGTTCAGGTTTGACCCTTATCCTGAGTGGGTCGTCCATACGAAATTCTTAAGTGAGAAAACCGTAATGGGACAGGAAGAGATACTTCCTCTGAGGCAACTCTTTTTGGGAAATATAAACAACGCTAGGTTGCATCAAAAATGAATATTGAATGTTTATTTAATTCTTGGAATAGCTAGAAAATTTTGCCAATAAGATAAAATCATAGTAGATTCAAACGCTTCTAAATGTGCACGTATGTGCAAAGATATTCCCTCTTTTACCTAGAGTATTTCCTCCAATGAGGTTAACTCCTCGGTTTTAAGAGTCAAATTCAAAAATTTAGCGCTGATGATTTTCTTCAAGGAAGCTATCCATTTCCCTGATATGAGAATAAAAGAAATATTCTTAACTTCATAAAAGCAGAAAATGAAGAGATATTGATAAAAGAATTTTGCATGAGAAAAGATGACTTCTGGCAACTTTGGTAGTTTGATATCTGGGTGTTTTCCCTACGATGATCTTTTTGCACTCTTTTTGAGTCATTTGGGCTTTCTCGGTTTTTCACATCATCCTTCATTTGGATGTCCTGACTTTTCTCTCTTTTTCAGGGAAGGGTACGTCACAAACTCCTTCATCTTGGAGATGCTCCGATCCTTCTTTTTCTCAGGGATTATATATGATGACATTGGCTCAAAAGGTCATTAGATGATAGCAGAAATCAAATATCTTTTAGGGTTTGTCGGTAGGTTCATCGCACTCGCCTTCATCTTGACGGTGATCTGAACTTTCCCTAGAAGTATCTGTCACAAACTCCATCATCTTGGAGATGTTTCCAATCTTCTTTGGCCCCGGGGGTCCACTCGCTTAATTCGCCTTCATCTTGACGACAATTGAAAGATCCCTTTTGCGGATATTTGATTGCAACTTTTAAACGAAATGAGAAGATATGGGTTGAGTGGATTCTTTTTATAGCTCAAAATATTTCCACTGCCTGATTGTTAGAAAGTCATTTTAAAATACGCACCATAGCCAAGATCAATATCAATTCTCTTCTGGCTTTTCAACATCATTGAAGATTTCTTTTATTGATCATATCGAGGACATTTCTTACATCCTTTTGGTTGATCAACAGGAAAAGATTTGAATTTTACCTATTTTCGCAAAAAGTTTCACCTTTTTGGAAGGAAATAGAGGAGGTAATCTGAGAAAATTCTTTTTGTGCAGTCAGACTTTTAGAATCAACTAATGCTTTTAGCAAATTGGCAAAGTTTTCACGAATTTCTTGTGAAATAATCACTCAATATAGATTTTGATGAGACATTGAGTTGCAATCTTTTGATTTTGGGAAATACATGACCAGCAAAAGCTGGGACCTTTGAAATACCCGACCAGCGAAAGCTGGAACGTTTAAAATACATGACCAGCAAAAAGCTGGAACGTTTGAAATACATGACCAGCGAAAGCTGGGCTCTTTAAAATACATGACCAGCGAAAGTTGGAACCTTTTCGAAATACATGACCAGCGAAAGCTGGAACCTTTTGGAATACATGACAAATAGACGTTGGGATCTTTTGAAGAAAAAAAAAAATTTGTCCAGCGAAAGCTGGAACCTTTGAAATACGTGACCAGCGAGAAGCTGGAACCTTTTGAAATACTTGACCAGTAAAACTGGAACATTTACAATACATGACCAACAATAATGTTGGAACATCTTGGAAATACATGACCAACGAGTGTTGGGTCTTTTGGAAAATACAGGAATGGTTATGAAAAACTGGGTTTTAATAAAAAGGTTGAGAATGATAGAAATTGGGAGATTATAACCCGAGGGTTGAGAAAATGATGGATTTTTTTGAAAACATTGTACCCAGAGGTTGGAGAATTGATAATCTTGAGAGATTTGGAGATTATGAAGGTTTTAAAAATGATGGATTTTGAGAGATTAAACCCGAAGGTTTGGTAATGAGAGAATGGAGAAATCGCAACCTGAAGGTTTGATTTATGGAATAGGTTGATTTTGGGAGCTCGACAATTGTGAGCTGGGACCTTTTGAAATACATGACCAGCGAGAGCTGGGTCTTTTGGAAATACACGACCAAAAGCTGAGTTTCTTTTTGGGAATACATGACCAGCAAAGCTGGAACGTTTGAAATGCGTGACCAGCGAAAAGCTGGAACATTTGAAATACCTGACCAGCGAAAAAGCTGGAACGTTTGAAATACATGACCAACGAGTGTTGGATCTTTTTTGGAAATACCTGACTAGCGAAATCTGGAACGTTTGAAATACATGACCAGCAAAATGCTGGAACGTTTGAAATACATGACCAACGAGTGTTGGATCTTTTGAAATACCTGACCAGCAAAAGCTGGGACGTTTGAAATACCTGACCAGCGAGAAACTGGAACGTTTGAAATACATAACCAACGAGTGTTGGATCTGACCAACAAAAAAGCTGGAACGTTTGAAATACCTGACCAGCAAGAAGCTGAAACGTTTGAAATACCTGCCCAACGAGTGTTGGATCTTTTGAAATACCTGACCAGCAGAAGCTGGGACGTTTGAAATACCTGACCAGCGAGAAGCTGGAACGTTTGAAATACATGACCAACGAGTGTTGGATCCTTTGGAAATACCTGACTAGCAAAAGCTGGAACGTTTGAAATACCTGACCAACAAGAAAGCTGGAACATTTGAAATACATGCCCAACGAGTGTTGGATCTTTTGAAATACCTGACCAGCAAAAGCTGGGACGTTTGAAATACCTGACCAGCGAGAAGCTGGAACGTTTGAAACATATGACCAACAAGTTGTTGGATCTTTTCGGAAATACCTGACCAGTAAAAACTGGGACGTTTGAAATACCTGACCAGTAAAAACTGGGACGTTTGAAATATCTGACCAGTAAAAACTGGGACGTTTGAAATACATTAGCTTTTGGGAGATTTTAAATCAGAACTTGAATTTTGTAGAAGAAAGGATTTTGATCAAAAGATTGAATGTAGAAAGTTATTGGTGCGAGGGTCAGACCCTCCAAATGAGCTTAATGGATGATTGGAGATTTTTGGGAAATACCCTAGTGGGAGGACTGGGTTGTAAAAGATGAGCTAAACAAAGTGAAATTTTCAAAGAATAAAGATTCTTCGGTAAAATTTAATGGACCATCATAGTTTAATTGCATGTGGTCGACTTTCAGTATTTTATCCCCTTGTCCTGAGCGGGGGGAAATAAAATAAAAAAAAGAGAATACCTCATTGACAGGAGGCATCAGGTTTATCCCTTAACCTGAAGGGGTATATTTTAAAGATAAAGGTAAGTGAAAATTTTAATAAGATTGAAAAATTTGTTAAAACTTGATAGAGATGAGTAATAGCTTGATGAAAATTCGGTCAAACAAAAAGTAAACCAAATGAAATGAAAAGACCACAAGATCAATTGAGAATTAACATAATTTGAGGAAAAGAGCTTTCGTCTAATCCTGCCTGCATATGATGAAAGAAGATGATTATAGATCAAAATAAAATGCCCCAGTATCATGGAGAAGAATGTAAGAATTGATAGAAGATCATTATTTTATTGAAATGGCTCTTTTGAAGAGTACAAAGGCTTTAGAAGGAACATTTCAGGTGTAAAACTTCTTCAAATGCAGAGCATTGATGGGATCTGGCATTTCCACTCCATCTGCGTTGATTAGACGATACGAATTGCGAGGAAGTGCTTTCTTAACCACATAAGGGCCTTCCCAGTTGGGTGACCACTTGCCCCGTGGTCGATGCTTGAGATGAGCCGTTGATCTGAGTACCAAATCGTTAACTCGAAATTTTCTCTCAATGACGGACTTGGCATAGTGTCGAGCTATCCTCTGCCGATAAGCTTGAGCGTGCTCTGCTGCTTTGAGCCTCTTTTCATCCAGTAAATCTAGTTGCACCAATCTCTGTTGTTGATACTGATCGAGTGGCAATTTTATAAGGGAAGCAAATTTGAGAGCGGACTTTTGGACATGGAGAGGCAACACCACTTCAGTTCCGTAAACAAGTTCTGAAGGAGTGGCATTAGTCGGAGTCCGAATGGTGGTCCGGTATGCCCAAAGTGCGTCATGAATCTGCTCATGCCAATCTCGACCTGTCTTCACAGTCCTTTCCAAAATACGGATCAAGATCTTATTGGTAGCCTCTGCTTGGCCGTTCCCTTGAGGATAATAGGAAGCTGAGAAATGATGGGAAATTCTGAATTTAGAACAAAATGTTTTCATCCTCTCATTTTTGAAATGAGTTCCATTGTCTGAAACAATGTCATGTGGTATGCCAAAGCGACAAAGAATGTTCTTGTGAATAAAAGAAACCACATGGCGGCCTTCTACTGTGCGTAGAGTAACAACTTCAACCCATTTTGTGAAATACTCTGTTGCAGCCAGGAAGTATTTGTGGCCGTTAGAAGCAGAAGGAGTAATCGGGCCGACGACGTCAAAAGCCCACATAGAAAATGGCTAAGGAGAAACAACTGATTGTAGATATGCGGTCGGAGCATGAATGTAAGGCGCGTGTAATTGGCACTTGACGCATTTCTTCACAAATCGATGACAGTCCCGCTGCATGGTGTTCCAGTAGTATCTTGCTCAGACGATCTGTTTGACGAGAGTTTGATAGCCGGCATGGCCACCAAAAATCCCTTCATGCGCCTCTTGGATAACTTCCATAGCCTCTTCTTTGTCTAAGCACCTCGAATACTCAGAACTGAACCCACGGCGGTAGAGGACATTGGCAAGAATGAAATATCGTGTAGACATACGCTGAATTGCACGTTGCTCCCTTTTTGGCATCTCTGGTGGAAATTCACTAGTCTCAATGAAATTCTTGATATTTTGATACCAAGGCTTCTCCTTCTGATTGACCTGGTTTACTTGCATAATTGAAGCGAAAGCAGGTTGCTCAAGTCTGCCAACTTCGAAAGAACGACATGACTCGCCATCTTTGAAGGATAGAATGGAGCCCAGACTGGCTAGACCATCAGCTATCTGATTATGCTCTCTTCTGATGTGACTGAGCTGAAATTCTTCGAAGCTGTCCACAAGAGCTAAGACGATCTTCTGATACGGAATCAATTTGGAATCTTTCACTTGCCATTCAGTGTTAACTTGGCTGACAACAAGTAAAGAATCGCCAAAGGCGTGCACTCTCTTGACATTGAAATTTTGCAAAATTTTGAGGCCTTGTATTAGGGCTTCATACTCGGCCATGTTATGAGTGCATTGGAAACCAAGCTTGAGGGAATAAGGGATCATTTCTTTTTCTGGAGTGATTAACAGGACTCCAATCCCTATGCCAGACATGTTTTTAGAGCCATCGAAGAACATATTCCAAACTGGGGGCTGTTGGATATTACAGATGTGCTCATCAGGAAAATCATCTTCTGCTTTAATCTCTTCTGTCAAAGGGAAATCTGCCAACTGATCTGCGATCGCTTGGCCTTTAATCGACTTCTGAGAGACGTACTCTAAGTCATATTGCATTAGGAGGACCTGCCACTTCGCGATCCGTCCAGTGAGAAATGGTTGTTCCAAGATGTATCTGAGAGGATTAAGCTTCAATAGGAATTTGATTTCAGAAGCCAACAAGTAATGTCTTAACTTCTGGCACATCCAAACCAGAGCTAGACAAGTTTTCTCCATTTGAGAATACTTCTTTTCATAATCAATGAATGTTTTGCTCACGTAGTAGATGTCGTGCTCTATCAGACTGCCTTCTTCATACTGAGCGAGGAATCCACCACAGGCATTCTGATTGACTGAAATATATAGTAGGAGAGGCTTTCCCAGCTTTGGCGGCTTCAAAACTGGTAGATTAAGGAGATACTGCTTGATGCGCTAAAACGAGAGCTGACATTCTGATCCCCATTCAAATTTAACTCATTTTCTTAGTAAATGATTGAAAGGCTCGCATCTCATGGCCAAATTTGAGATAAATCTGCAAATAGACTGAATACGCCCTTGAAGGCTTCGCAGTTCCCTGAGATTAGTTGGAGGCGGCATATCAATAATGGCTTTTGCCTTGGCCGGATCCACCTCGATTCCTTTCTTGCTGATAATGAAGCCGAGTAATTTGCCAGACTCAACTCCAAAGACACATTTTTGAGGGTTAAGTCTCAATTTATAAAGAATAAGTCTGTCAAAAACTTGACCAAGAGCATCGAGGTGATCCTCCTCTTCTTTAGACTTAACCAAAATATCGTCCACATATGCATCCATATTTTTATGCATTTGATCATGGAAAATGATGGCCATTGCCCTTTGATAAGTTGCCCCGACATTTTTGAGTCCAAATGGCATGACTGTATAGCAGAAGGTTCCCCATGGGGTAGTAAATGAAGTCTTGGACTGATCACGAACGACCAACTTAATCTGATTATAACCTGAATATCCGTCCATGAAGGAAAACATGGCATGACCTGCTGTGCTATCGATCAACAGGTCAATGTTGGGAAGCGGATAATCATCTTTTGGGGTAGCCTTATTGAGATCCCTGAAATCAATGCAGATCTGAACTTTTCCGTTCTTTTTAGGGACTGCTACGATATTTGCCAACCAATCTGGATAATCAATAGCTCGGATAAAGCCTGCTTTTAGCAAATCTTCAAGTCCTTCCTTGACTTGCTGCTCAATTCGAGGGTCTAACTTCCTCAGTTTTTGCTTGATGGGTCTGGCTTCTGGTTTCAACTTGAGTCGATGCTCAACCAGCTTGATATCCAATCCGGGCATATCTTCATAAGTCCAGGCGAATACTTCCCGATGCTTTTCGAGGAATTGGATGAGTCTGGCTTTCTCAATTTCGCTTAGACTTGACCCGATTTTGAGGATTTTCGGATCATCTTCCGACCCAATGTTGATATCCTCAGTTGGATCTTGAACTAAAGATGATGGTTCATCCTGCTTCTGAATGTGAGCAAATTCTGGCAATTCCTGAATGGTGGAATCAAATTCAGCTGGCTCTTCAGTCTGTTCTGTTGTCTGACTGACTTCTGCTCTGTCTTTCATCTCAGGAAACCTTGCCAATTTTAGATACTTGGGATTGATAACAAATCTTGTCATTGATTCAGTAGTTAATGGTCCTGAAAACGCCAAAAGAGGTTGTTTTTAAGAGAAAGTACGAGCCAAATCAAAATTTTTATATAAAGCAAGGGCAATGACATAGACAAAGTATAAGAAGGAAATGATGGATACTCGAAGAGAAAATTTTGATCTTTCATTGATTGAAGTAAAGTATTCACAAGACTTTAACAAAAGATGGGACTGTATTGTCCCTACAAGATAAAAAAAAAAGAAAGCAGAAAAACTAAGGCATCATCTCTTCATTGGCTTTCTCTGACAAAAACTGTCCTTTTGCTGGAATCCTGGACGGTGAACCCCAACTCTGAACTGTCCGCATGCCGAACTGGAATGATGGGCTCTATCATGCCATCTTCATCTTTCCCCATGCCTCGGAATGGCTGATATCCATGTTTGATCAACAGATCGAATCCCTTTCTTGCTTTAGAAAACTGAGGAAATAAGGGATGATCTTTGAAGGAGGTGTAATTAATGCATCCTCCTAACTTGAAGAAACAAGGTCCTTGCCATTGGACCGTGGCTGCAACATTCTCTTCATCCATGATATCTTTCAGTTTCAGCATCTCTAGACTGTCACTGAGATTGATCTCATCCGCTTCTCGGATGCTTGGAATATCAGCTATGAATGTTGGACGAGGAATCATAGGTTGTGGCAGCCTTTCTTCAGGATCTTCGCCCAAAATGGTAGTGATCATTCTACCCTTGGACCACTTGATGCACTGGTGGAGAGTTGATGGAACGACATTGGCATTGTGGATCCATGTTCGTCCCAACAACAGATTGTAAGTTGGCGGCACGTTAACGACATGGAATAGCACCGTGTGTACTGAGTAGTTAATAAAAATTTCCAGGAAGATCTTGCCCTTGGCAGTCTGCCCGTGATTATCAAAGCCGTAGATGGTGATGGGATCAGGCATATATTCTTCCTCTTTCAATCCCAATGCTTTCGCTGTCATTTCTGGGCAAATATTCAAACTGCTGCCCCCATCAACAAGTACATGTGGGACAGTCATGCCCCTGGTCCTGACTACGATGTACAACGCGTTGTTATGAAATGAATGAGGCTTCGGCAGGTCCTCATCAAAGAAAGTAATAGGTGCATTTGTCATCGCCTGGTTTACAATCTGTGCCATGTCTTCGGGCGTGGTGCCCGACTTCACCTCGATCTTTCTTAATAGATCATCCAACTTTTCGTGATGCTTGGGAGAATCATGAGTTAATTCGAAGATGGAAATGTTGGAGAATGCCGTAATTGGCTTCTGGAAATCATCAGCCCGTTCCTCTGCTGCTTTAGAGGTTTCTGCCTTCTCTGCGCATGCTTCTTTCTTAAGAAAGCTCTTTGGGAAGATTGGAATTCTTTCATCCTTGACTGGTACACTTACTTGGTCAAGAAGTGAGAAGATATCCATTTTCTGAGACATAGGCTGATCCTGGTGTAGAACCATTACCTGATGCTGGACTTTTAGCTCTTCACTAGAGCATGGGTGGATATGACTCTGTGGAAGGAAAGAGTGTTCGGAGATGGTTGATGCTAAATGCTTCGGGAATGGAGCAGATAAAATCTCCATTTTGCCCTCCTCTTCATCTTCTACGAGGATGCTTTTGTCGATACAGTCCTGGACCAAATGCTTCAAGACGAAGCAGTGCTCTGTATCATGTCCCATGGCTCTATGGAACTTGCAGTATTGCTCTCTGTATTTTCCCATGAATACTGGAGGGTCTGCAATTTTGGGCAACTTCACCATCCCATGGGACAGCAGGTATTCCAGCACTTTCTCGAGAGGCTGGTCCAAAGGAGTGAACTTCCTATCCTTGCTCCAATTGATGTGTTTTGGTTTTTCTTGAAAGTCCCCTTTTTGTTGAGGACCAGTCGGGAGAGACTTGTCATTATTTTTGAAGAACTTGCCCTTTCTTCCCCTGTTCTGTTCAGGCCTCATGCTACTACTGCTGTCATTCTTACTGCTACTGCCCTGATGGTCTTCGGGGATATCAGCTGAGTAGGTAAAATGGGCCTTTTTCTTTGGGTCCAGGATGTTCTTTGTCGAAGAAACACCTTCATACATCCCATTTTCTACCCCCATTTCGAGCCATTCTGCTCGCTCCGTTAGTTCGATGAAGGATTTGGAGGGATAAGGAAAAAGAAGACTTTTTAGAAGCTGACAAAAATTGTTGAGGATGACCTGGAGGGCATGCTCCTCAGAAATGGGATTCCTCATCTTATTGCAAATGCTCCTCCACTTATGGATGAAATCCCTGGCCTTCTCATTGGGCTCCTGTTTGAGGTTGCATAAGTGGTTCAGGGTAGGCAGAGCCTCTGTGTTGAACAGGAAGCGTTCAACAAACATATTAACAACTTTATCAAAATCCCTCAATTCGATGGGATTGACGTGTTCAGCGTACCACTTCGCTGCTATCCCATCCAGGCTGCGGGGAAAACAAAGGAAAAGGGCGCGGTTATCTTCACTAAACTAGGCACATTCTGCGAAAAACATTGCCAAATGGGCTTTTGGATCGCCGGTTTCATCAAACTTGATGAATTTTCAGGGGAGGTTTTCCAAATCCTTGTCTCCTTCTAAACCGAGATAGAAGTCCTGCTTGGTGTATGACCTCTTTCCTTTGTCACGGATTTGCAGGTCTTTGACTATCTTGGTCAAAGCTTGAATCGAATCTTCTGCGGGGGCCCCATACTTGGGCTTGTTTACTGATACTGGCTCTTCCACTGGCCTCTTGGACTGCCGCAGGTGCTTCAGAATGTAGATCAACTGCTTTTCTTCTTCAGAGACTTCTCCTGCTGACCCGGAGTCCTCAGAAGTACTGTCACGCTGCTTCTTCTGCTTGCTGATCTTGACGGACTTTTTCATGGGCTTTTTCTTAGCTTTGCTCTTAGAAGCTGCCTTCTTGGGAGCGACTTTGGCCTGCTCAGCCATCATCTTGGTCATCATTTTTTGAAAGATCCGGTACATGGCCGGATCAACGTCGCTCTCATCCCCGGAGTTATTCTTCTTGGATAATCTAGGAGAATTCATCTCCTCTGATTCGCTGTCACTGTGCTGTTGAGCAGCCCTCTTATCAGCCCTTGTCTGAACCATTTTCAGATGCCAAAGCTTTCCTGTAGAATATGGGAATGGTTAGAGTATGGAGAAGCTTTTTTGAAAATCATAATTTCTTTGAGAGAAAGCAAGAAATGAAGGGATTTGGTGGACAATTTTAAGAGATTATCCCATTACCCGGGATTGGGTCATCACATGATTTGTGATAATTGTGTTACCATTTGATGATAACAGAGAAATGTGCCTTGTTACCTAGGCGAGGTCGTCAACCATGAGAAAATATATTTGAAGAAAATGTAGAAGGAATGTCCCATTTGCCCGGGATGAGGTCGTCACCCAAAATTTGTGACTATTTGTGCTATAAACAAAATACAAGAAATAAAATTTTGGCCAAAAAGTAATTTCTATTGATATTAACATTCAAAGACAAAGAGAGGGTGGGCAAACAGTTTGCCACCACTCTTGATATTCAGATGATACATTTGGTCCAGGAAATATAGACAGAGAAATAAAGGAATCCCAGGTATATTTGGCGACATGATATGCCCCAGACCACTGATCCGACTGCAGGTTGAATTCTGGCACGTTGCCTATCGGGAAACGGGTGTTGGCACGAACCTGCCGCTGTGAAATCTGCCTCAGACATCGTTCCGGTTGATAATCAACACAAAAGAAAGGGCCCATCAACTTGTAGCGCTTGTCTCGAGCATAGGTGTATCGAGGAACAGTCTCTCTTCTGTCAAAGAAGTCCCAGGTAATCTCCTCCTGATGCAGCTTCTCGATCAGAGCTCGGCATTGGATGACTGTCTTTGGCTGCTTACTGTTGAACCTGAAAGAACTGGCCTTCGAGGGAACGTGTCGCAGGAACCACGACTGCAGGGCGTAGGTGCACCCTTCTACCAAAATGGTCTCTCCGAGGGCAAATCGAGCCAAGCCTCTGTAAAGGAAGGCTAATGCGGCCATGGAAACTGAAAGCTGATGGGTCTGCTTGCTTCCCCATCTTCGAAAGAGCTGGGCGACTCTGATATCTATAAAATTCTGACCATCTTGTAAGAAAGCTAACCCCACTGTGCACAGGATCATGGCATGCTAAATTCTGTCTTTCGCTGCTCGAGACAGAGTGTCAACCTCTTTGTAGGCTCCATACTTTTGATATAGTTCGAATAGGTCGATGAACTGATTTCCACCAATCTCAGTGAGAGGCCAAGATCTGCTCCCCGTTGCTCTTGCTAAGGCTTCTCGAACATCCACCCCTTTGATGTTGATCAAAAATTGCTGCTCGACAGGATCATTTGGCTGACCAGCTGGTTCGGGCAATCCCATAATGTCGTTGAACTCATCCATCAGTAGAGTCATCTCTCCCCATGGAAACCAGAATGTGCAGGTACGTGGATTCCATCGTTCTGCCATAGCCTGAATCAAAGCTCCATTGATGGTTCGCTTGCCTACTGCTGATGCCATCTCCAACCCACAATCATCCAAGTGGTCTGGGAACATACGTGAGAAGGTGGCGAATCAAGAATAATACCACCGAGGGAAGAAAGGTTGAGACTGAATGACCCGCAGATCCGGGGGTCCATCCTGAATCTGATAGAAGACATGATCTTGGGGAAAGACAGCATCGAGGGAATTTGACGCCATTGAAATGATACTGGGAAAAAAGAAGAGTGAGGAATTTTAGATAGAATGCAGGACTTACGGATAGACTTTTTAAATAATCGAACCTGGAAATTTTGAAAAGGTTGATGAAATTTTAAAGGAATTTTCCAGGGTTTTGAAGAAAATTTGATCTAAGAGAGAAAAGAAATATAGATAGAGAGAAATATACACCTGGGGTTTTTGAAAATAAGGGTAAGTTTTGAATAATACATCTAGGGTTTTGAAAAAAAGGGTTTGATACATATATATGAAAGAAATAAGAGAATTGTCATACAACTGAAGCTGCACAAACAAGGATGCGCACACAGCACTCTCTAAAGGCTGACTCTAAATGCAATATTTGAAATGGCTTGTAGGACCTTAATCCTAACTCTAGGGTTCAAATTATCTGATTCCAATCAAGATACACCGATATACCCAAGCCGAAGCTCGAAGTACGTGGCATAGAAATATTTCTCCGGTTCTAAGGTAATGGCTTCCCAACATCCTTGAGCTCCTACCGATATACCTCGGACTATGGCCCTTAGGTACGTGGTAGGGGGGCGCGAACCCGAATAAGTGGTCCAGTTGTGAGGCTCTCTCCCGAACTATGGTTCAGTGAGACAGCCCAGCAACGTGAAGACCGGGACAACATAGGTAAGGAGGTTTTCAAAATATGTGCAACATGCAAGAAATCAGATGGCTCTAATGCAAGTCCTAAAGAGATAGATTTAAATGAAAAGAAGCATACACTTGCATACATTGTTTACATTCAATCCCTAAAATTAAGGAGAGTTGTATTTAAGACCTAAGTCTAATGTGAACATGGAATAATCTCCTCAATATGATCCTACCAAACCATACTTAGATCCTATATGCAATGATGTCAGCTTAGGACAAAATCTAGGCTTCCTAAGGCTTGCATGAAAATGTGGCTGACATAGAAGAATAAAGACTTAGATAATATCAAAGCAAAAGAAAAAGGCATAATTCAACCGGACGGAGACGAGTCCCATCACGGTCGCCAAACCTCTGATCATCGCAAAAAAAAATTCTCTCATAATATTCTCTCTCTTCCTTCTCTTTTCCTTTCTAACCTCTTATTTTCCTCCTTTTTGAAGGGAGAAAGATAAAAGACAGAAAGAAAAGAGAGAAGAGAAAAAGAAGAGAAAAGAAGGAGAGGAACTCTTTTGCGGGTCTCACTTGACCTTAATTTTGAAAATATTTTGAAATAACTCACCTCCGTTTTGAAATATTTGCGGGAAAAATGGGAGACGGGGTCCGCTCGTCGGTACGAGGTTCGATCATTCCTGGCGCCTTTACCAGGGGTAATCGAACCAAGGGTCGAATTAATGCCTTTTGCTTTGCTAAGAAATTATCTAAGAAATTATTCTAAGTCTAAATACACAAAGAATCATGCTTGTGCAAAATGCAAAAGATGTATGCTATTTTTGAAAATGTTTTGAAGAATTCTCAAGTGTTTCTGAGATGAATCTGATAAAGTGAAGAAATGATTTTTAACTTAGAACTTAAGATTAAAGTTCTAAGTTTTTAGAATAATCAAAAGCTTGGGAAAATAAATCTGGATTTTGGAAAATGATTTTGAAGTCTTTGAGATAAAAGAGGAAGAAAGGAATTTTCAAAGTCATAAATGGACTTTGAATCAGAATAGAAATGAAAAATGGAATTGAATCAGAAGGAAAGATAGAATCAGGAAATCTGAATAAAATTGAGAAATGGAATTGATTTAAAAGTTGGAATTTCAAGATGAAATCTGAATCCAAGATCTGGATTCTGAATAAAATTCAAAGTTGAAGTTTGAATTTAGGATGGAAACTTGATTTGAAATCTGTAATGAAATGGAATTGGTTTTGAGGATTAGAATTAAAGTGGAATTTGGATTTGGAATTTTGAATGGAATTGGATTCAAGATTTGGAATCCAAGATGGTATTTGGATCTGAAATCTGAGATCCGAGATAGGGTTGGACTCTGGATCCTAAGATGGAATTGGATCTGAAATCTGAGATCCAAAATAGAATTGGATTCTGGATCCTAAGATGGATTTGGATCTGAAGTCTGAGATCCAATGTAGAGTTGGGTTCTGGATTCTAAAATAGATTTGGATCTGAGGTCTGAGATCCAATGTAGAATCAGGTTCTGGATTCTAAAATAGATTTGGATCTAAAGTCTAAGATCCAAAGTAGCATTGGGTTTTGGATCCTAAATGGAATTTGGGTCTGCAATCTGAGATCCAAAGTAAAAGTCTGGTTCTGGATCCTATATGGAATTTGGATCTGTAATCTGAAGATCCAGAGTGAAATGAGGATCTGGATCCAAAAATGGAATTTGGGTCTGCAATCTGAGATCCAAAGTAAAAGTCTGGTTCTGGATCCTATATGGAATTTGGATCTGTAATCTGAAGATCCAGAGTGGAATGAGGATCTGGATCCAAAAATGTAATTTGGATCTGTAATCTGAGATCCAAAAAAGGGGAATTGAGTTTATACTTGGAAATCTGGATCTAAGATTAGGATCTAACTTTGGTTTTGGGTTTTGAAAAGTCCAAATAGGACTTTTAAAGATGGATCTGGGTTTTGAAAACCCAGATTGGACTTAGGAAGGTTTGGATTTTGAGATTCAGAGTCAATCTCAACTTTGATTTAAAACTTGAAGAAAACTTGATTTTGAATCAGAAGATGAATCAGAAACTTCAAAGTTAAATTGAACTTTGAAATTGGATTTTGAATTGAGATTTTAAATATAAGATGAGTTTGAAATCTCAAAGTTAAATTGAACTTTAAGATTGGAAATGAAATGGAATTTGAAAATGAAAAGATGAATTGAATTTTACAAGAATTGAAGATTGATTGAAGAAGATATTTACATCACTTGGAGTTTTGAAAAAGGAATTTTTGAAAATATGATGCAGTTCTATCCTAAATGATGAATGAATTCAAAGAGTTTGAAATTGGATTTTGAAAAGCTATTCCATTCTTTAAATGAATTAAGAATGAGATTAAAGATATAATATATCCCTGACTATGGTCATTGGATATATTATATAATAATCACATTTAAATTCAAGTGAAGAATAAAATACATTTTGGTGCTTTTATAGAATTTAAAATGAAATTAACTCTCAATATACCCTGACTATGGCCATTGGTATATATTTTGAGTTAATTTTAAGTTAAATTCTGATAAAAGAAGAAAATATTTTAGAAAAATATGATGAATTTTGAAAATGGATCCAGTGTGGATCCAGTGTTATTTTGTAAAAGATAAAAATGCTAAATTTTGTCCACACCCTGACTATGGCCATTGATGTAGATCATCAACTTAGTATTTATTATCTCTTACGAAATGGTGCACGTGCCATTCGTGTTTTACCATTGTGAGAATTTTTGAGAAATAAAGAAAAATGCATGAAAACAAACAATTCATGATATTTACAATGCTCATTCATTCTACCTAAAGCAGGAAATGTAAATTTTCATTCAAATCTAGCTATTACAACTTGGAGTTTGAATTGAAATTACAATTTCTAAAAAAATGATACTTTTCATACATCTTCCTGCAAAACAACCGGGTTAGTATGAAAAGGGAAGAAAAATCTACACATATCATGTGGATATCTACAAAATGTTCATATGGATGATGACAGGACAGAGGGAATGATATATAGGCTCATACATATATATATATATATATATATATATATATATATATATATATATATATAGGTATATATATGTATCTATATATGTGGATACACATGGCATGAGAAAGGAGATGAGTTAATGGGTTGCAATAGTGGAGTTGGATGATAGTGGTAGTAAGCTACAGCCAATGGGGCAGTGGCTGTGGGAAAACAACAATACAGGTGGACATGATATTATTCCAAGGGAGCATGTGATGACAGGATATTGTAGGAACAGCAATGCCAAACATTGCCATAAATGGTGGCAGCTGTATGTTTGTACAGAGGCCAGGCTGGATGGGGTACTGTAGGTAATTGCTGCAAGGATAATTGAGATGCAGTGTGATTTTGGAGTTTGGTTGTGGTAAATGAAAGCAACAGGTAGTGGAAATAGTGGAATATACAGTGTATGATGTGTGTAACAAAGGTTCCAACATTGCTCAAAATGCAAAGATGGCGGCTACAGCAGTGGTTGTCACTGCTATGAGTGCTTAACATGAAAACCACAGCCAGCACTGCTGTAGCCTGTGGGGGTTACAGATGTCCTACTGTAAAATACAGAAGATTCAACAGTATGATGGGCATAACAGTGTGGTATGGGTGTAATGGTGGCATATGATCAGCACTTGTTGTAGGTGTTGTGATGGGTGAGCTGACAAGTGCTGAAGACAGTAGGTGACATAGATGCAGGAAGGTAGATAACAAAGAGGTGAAATGCACAAGTGATGCTGTGCTAATGTATGTACAACAAGGGTAATGGAGTGTATAATGAATATGCTTGGGCAGCAGTGTAAGTGCTGTGTAGAAATGGCGAGCTGTGGATGAAGCTGGAAGGTTGCCTCAGCTGAGTGTAACGATGTGAATAATGGCTTTTGCAGAAAATGTACAGCAGCAATGAATATAGGTAAGTGGGTGGCATGATAGTATGTTTTGCAGAACTATGTGCATGATATAAGATGGGATCTTATATATCTGGCTAACTACAAGGGGATGGCGATTGTGATAGGATAAACAATGTGGTTAGCAGGAAAAACACAAATGCTGGTACCCATGACGACTTTCATCAAAATGAACACGAGAAATTAAGAACCGACTTCCGATCAAAAAGTCTCTACTTTGAACTGAAGAATTCACAATCGTATTTACTGTTGTGATCCCAAAGAGAACCACCTGCATGTGGGCATTTCACTATTTCTGTATCCACTGGAGTTTGAGAAAGGAAACAAGGTACTTCTGCCATGGAAGAATGATCAGCCTTACCATCCTCTCCTTAACTACGTCAGGGGCACATTCCAGCGATGAAAACTTCTGAATGAATATCATTTTTTTGAAGTAATCTGATGCTCAGCCAATATCAATGACATCAATCTTCAATCAAACTCGCAACTATAGCAGAACTTCAGAGGATAGATAAAGTAAGCAACCTGAAGAATCGACTTACCGTTATTTTTCAATATGCTTGTGACCCAAGCTCAAGCATCAGTTCTGTTTTAGATAGCCTAATTGTATTAACCCCGAAGCAAGGATTAGTGGAATTCTTATTACGAGGTCCTATTCAGTTGCTGTGCTTAGAAATGGACATTGTCGCCATAGAGAAGAGAAAACCTAGGCACAACAAAAATGTCAGAAAAACAAAGTGAAAACTCTTTTAGAGTGAGAGAATTCCTCGGTTAGAAGCACTGGTATTGTCTAAAGGGCCAACAAATCATCATTCTTCTTATCCCAACAAACTTCTCCAACTTCTGAATCTGGTTCAAAGTATTCAGGACATCATGACCTGTGTGGTAGCTCGATCGTGATAAACACAGAGCTCAGTATAAAATTTGAAAGATCCACCCGACTTTAGTATCTTCACAGAGAAATCAAAGGAAACAGAGCGTGAGTATTGATTTAAAAGGCAATGAATCATTAGACTCTTCAACTAGCACCCCACTAGGGGAACCCATCATTATCCTGATTTTTTTAACAGTGTGCTTTGAAGAAAACGATGGAGGGTCATCAGTTGGGAAGGGTCCTGAAATTCGTTGTGATTCTTAATTTTGTCAATCCTAACTCCTGTTGAGGACTCGTTGTAATGGAACATCAGTTACCTCTCCTAAGAGCCTATGAGACCTCAGGTTTGACTTCCCTTCCAAAAAAAAAAAGAAACGACTACCCTACAACTATCCATCGGCGCAACATTTTGCATTTTAGGCAGACATATATTCCCAGCAGCATTGCTACAACAGAATAAGAGATCAAATCTGACATCTTATCGGGTCTGATTGCATACTAACGCTGGATAAAATCTAATGTTGTGAATGTTGTAACCATGTGAATAAGGGAAGGCATCCTGACCTCATTGCTTAACACATTTCAAAGAATAAAAAAAAAGATGAAATCTAATGCTAATTAACTATAAGCAATATGACGAGCAACATAAAGCAGAAGATAAAGTATGAATCAGGGACCTGGGATAAGCTCGAGGCATCAGTAGGGCCGATGGGGAGTTCACAGGCTATGAGTAATTAGACCAAAACAGGGAATAATAAAGGGAACAACGTGAAGATAGACTATCGTGGTAGTTTAGAAAATTGATCATCAACAAGGAATTAAAATAAGAAAAAATACTGGGATAAAACGAAACATGAATTGAACTGTAATGTTCGAGCGAATCAATGATGTCATTGCCAGACATCATTGATTCACGGTCATGCGAAATGACTACAGAGGTCTATCCCTCTCAACGAATGTAATGAGTTTGCATAAAAATATTCCATGGGACTACCGAAACTCTTAATGCATGTTAGAGCCTATGGAAACAATAAATCATATCGAAACTCATATCAGACACCACAAAAGGAAAATGAAACAAGGGATGATAGGGCCTATTGGGGGTAAAACAAAATTTAAATGAATGAAATGCAGTAAACATCAATGAGTGAAATCCGACATTCGAGATGGCAGATAAGAGGTTAAAAAGGGGATCAAATGAGAGTTAGTCATAACCAAACAGATAATGAAGAAGGTAACAACTGGAAATCAAAACATCAATCGATCTTCACAGTAGAATTAGGCATTGATATCAACAGAAAATTAAAAAAAAAACTAGGGGAAGTAAGCAAATCACGAATGGGAAATGAAGCAGTAAATCGTACATAAAAAAAATGAGAAGACAAGATGTTGGAACAGGATTGTTCCGTTCATTTTTACTGTAGCACAGGAATAGGTTGACGTTGCACAGGCAACTCAACACCATTGGGAGCGCTGAAAATGAAAAAGCAAAAAAAAAAAATCGAAGGAAATCAACGAAGGGGAAACTAGAGGGGAAAAGAAGAACAACTTACAGGATTACTTTGCTTTGCAGGGGACCCTGAAATGGCCTCCTGTCTGCAGAGGATCTTGAAAGATGGAGAGAAAGGATGCCTTCCCTTTTGTGCTTCAGTAAGCCTGCCTCTGGTGGGGTGAAACCAGATTTTCTTCACTCGACTAGGGAGAAGAGGAATGGATGCTGGAGGGGAATTACGAAGGAAGGTTGCTGCCTGAAGATGGATCGTTGTATGAGATGTTCAGAAACGGAGGGATGCGTGAACGTAGATGGCCGATATCAAGAGAAAAAAAAAGTCGATCTCCAAAGAAGCTTGGAGGGCTCTTTTTTAAAGGGGAAATGGAAGCCTCGAGAGGGTAAAATCCGTTGAGGATTGAGGGTAGAGAATGAAGAAGGTTGTTGCAGGATCAACGATGGAGAGAGGAGAAGAGGGAAGCGCGGGCGGAGTTCGTTAGAAATCCTCCCTTTTTCCAAAAAGAGGTTTCCTTTTTAGGAAATTTTTGAAAAATGGTTAAGAAATGAGGTTTTTGGCAAAATGGTTTCAAAAAGCTTAAAATCCTTCGCTTTTCTTGTAGTTTTTTTTTTCCAATTTTTTGGTTTTTTATGTTATTTTTCCATTTTTTTGCAGTTTTAGAATAAAATCCTAAAGTTTTATGAGAAATCAAAGGTTAAAACTATTTTTTTTGGTGTTTTTGTAAAAGTATTTACAAAAAGCTATTTTGAGAAAATTTCTTCAGAAAATGCATTAGGATCCGGGTTTTGAGGAAATATGGATTTAAAGCACCGGATTTGAACCTGAAAACGATTTTGAATGGATCAATATGGTTTTTAATCCAGAAAGTCTGAAGAATTTGCTTTGATTTCTCAGAAGATGGAGTTAGGGGCAAAAGGGTCATTTTGCAAGTCTTCAAAAAATTTGGGGTGTTCACACTGCACCTTTTGGTTTCCATGGAGAGAGATGACTCTGCTGATGGACGAATTCAGTGACATCATGGGATTGCCAGAACCAACTATCCGGTCGAGCAGCAGTTCCTGATCAACGTCAAGGGGATAGATGTTCAAGAAGCATTAGCCAGAGCAACAGGGAGCAGATCTTAGCCTCTCACTGAGATCAACAGAAGTCAGTTCATCGACATGTTTGGGCTCTATCGCAAGCACGGAGTTTACGAGAAAGTTGACACCTTGTCTCGAGCAGCAAAAGACAGAATTCAGCATGTCATGATCCTATGCACAGTGAGATTAGTGTTCTTCCAGGATGGTCAGAACTTTGTCGATATCAGAACCGTTCAGCTCTTTCGAAGATGGGGAAGCAAGCAGACCCATCATCTTTTAGTTTCTATGGCGGCTTTAGCCTTTCTCTTCCGAGGCTTAGCTCATTTCGCCCTTAGAGAGACCATCTTGGTGGAAGGATGCACGTACGCCCAGCAGTCTTGGTTCCTGCGGAATGCACCATCAAAGGCTAGTTCTTTCAGGTTCAACAGTTAGAAGCTGAAGTCTGCCATTCAGTATTGAGCTTTGATCGAGAGTCGGCATCAGTAAGAGATCCTTTGGGACTACTGTGACAGGCGAGAGTCAGTTCCCCGCTACACTTATGCTCGTAGCAAGCGCTACAGGTTGCTTGGCCCCTTCTTCTGCATCGACTATCATCCAGAGAGGTGTCTTAGACAGTTCTCGCAGCGGCAGGTTCATGCCAACATTCGCTTCCCGACGGGAAATATTCCAGAATTCAATCTGCAATCGGATCAGTGGTCTGGGGCATACCATGTAACCAAGTACACTTGGGATTCCTTCATTCCTTTGTCTGTATTCTCTGAACCCAATGTATCTACTGAATATCAAGAGTGGTGGCAAACTGTCTGCCCACCCCCTCTTTGTCTTTGAATCCATTATCAATAAAATTTACTTTTTTTTCTGCTGAAAAGAATTTTTTGGCCAAACTTTATCATTTTATAGCATAGATAGCCGCGATGTTTGTGGTGACCTTATCTCCGGCAATGGGGATATTCTTTTAAATATTCTCTTCGTTCTTCAAATATTTTTTATCATGGTTGACGACCTCGCCTAGGTAACAAGGCACATTTTTCAGTTGTCATGAGAATGATGACGCAATTGTCACAAATCTTGTGATGACCCAATCCCTGGTAATGGGATAATTCTTTTAATTGTCTACTATATCCTTCATTCTCTTCTCAAAATGTTTTGGAAAAGCTTTTTCCGCGCTCTAACCATTCCCCTTATTCTACAGAAGGCATTGGCATTGTCAGAATGGTTCAGACAAGGACTGGGAAAGAAACAGTTCCTCAGCACAGTGAAAGCGAGGTCAGAGCAATGGACTCTCCCAAGTCAGTCAGAGGACAGAGTCAGTACAAGGGAAATGATATTGATCCCACCATGTATGGTCTGTTCAAAAAGATGATGGCCAAAATGATGTCAGAGCAAGCTGAGGCCAGTTTGAAGAAGGTCGTTCCCAAAAGCAAGTTGAAGAAAAAGGCTGTGAAAAAGCAAGTCAAGATTATCAGGAAGAAAGTTCAGCGAGACACACTTCTGAAGAATCAAAATCAACAGAAGAAGTGTCGAAATAAGAAGAGCAGTTTGTCTTCAGTCAAGATCCTCCGCGATAATTCGTAAAGATCGCTGAAGAGCCCAAATCTATGAATAAGCCCATAATTGAGACCTCAGTTGAGGACCTGACTCGAGCAATCAAAGATATTCAAGCCAAAAGCAAAGGCAAGCAAACTTATTTAGGTGAAGATTTCTATAACGGCCTAGACGAGGATGATGATCTGTAAAACCTTTGTCGCAAATTCCTCAAATTTGATAGAACAGGCAACCCAAAAGCTCATTTGGCCATGTTCTATGCAAAATGTGGTCGTTTCAGAAAAGATAACGGGGCCTTATTCATCTGCTTCCCCCGCAGTCTGGAAGAAGTAGCAGCCAGGTGGTATGCAGACCACATCAATCCTATCAAACTACGAGAGTTCGATAAAGTTGTGAACTTGTTCATCGAGCGCTTCATGTTCAATGTTAAAGCCTCGCTCACTCTCAACCATCTATACAATTTGAAGTAGAACGAGAACGAGAGAGCAAGAGAATTCATCCACAGGTGGAGAAGCACCTGTAACAGAATGAAGGTTCCCATCCCAGAGGAACATGCCTTGCAAATCATCCTCAATAACTTTTCTCAGCCTCTGAGAAATCTCATCTCCACGTCTCTTGCAAAATCATTTATTAAGTTGATCGAGAGAGCTGAATGGCTCGAAATAGGCTTGGATAATGGCCTCTATGAAGGTTACCCGTTCGTCCGAGGTAACCCTGAGCAGAAAAAGAAGGCACATGTTGCGTATTCCACAGATTTTTCAGGCAACAACAATAGTTCTGGCAGCAAGAAGAACAACAACAAGAACTCAGGACACTCTGAGAGAACGAATTCTGCAACCCAGAAAGGAAAGTTCGCCAAGCCGCTACTCGTTCAGCCAGTATCACAGCCTAAAGCAAAGCAGCAACTAAAGCCAAAGCACGATGGCTGGAGTTATGACAGAGAGTTCACAGTTCTAGAGCAATCCCGGGAAGATGTCCTAGAATACATGCTATCAAAAGGGATGGTCAAACTCCCTAAGGTGGCAGATCTTCCGGTCGTTATGGGCAAATGGACAGAAAAATTTTGCAAATTCCACCGGACTGTGGGACATGACACAGAGCACTGTTTTGTCCTTAAGAACATCATTCAGGACTGTATCAACAAAAATCTATTGAGCAAAGATGAGGACGAAGAGCAGCCTGAAATCTTGTCCAAGCCTTTCCCTAAACATTCAACTTCAGTTATCTCAGAATAGGAGTTTTCCTTCAAGGCAGTATTCAACCATGTTCTAGCCAAGACATCCAGGATCAACATCAGGTCCTAGTTCTACGTTAGGCACAGTCTTCCACCAAGAGGGTGAACATCACTTCAATTCTTAGCAACAAGAAACCAGTCAATGAGCCAGCAAAGGTGACAACAGAAATCACCAAGCAGATTCCCAGGATTCTGAAGTGCTTCATCAAGTCAGCTTCTAAAAAAGATGAGATGTCGGAATTAGTTCAGAAGCCTATCACGGCATTGTCGAACATTGATGTGTATTTTTGTAAGTGCTTATCTTAAAACATTATGTTATCGTTGAAAACGTTTTGGAAAATCACCCATCAAGTAATAATAAACAGACTTTCCACGAATGTGGCGAGTACGGGTCGAATCCATAGGGAACGGGATACATTCGCATTATATCTAAAACTTCAATTTATTAATATCACAAATGTTTACAACTATGTTAACATTACAATTCTAATTTAAATGACAATCTAAAAATGAAAATCAACTGAAATAGCTTGCTAAGTCTTTTCTAGATTGTCAGGGGTAATTCTGTCTTTTCATCACACGTGCACCTACACTTCGCATTGTAAATACACCTGTAGATCTGTTTCTAACTTATCAACCTAAAACAATGAAAATAAAGAGTCAGTAAACAATCACTAATTAATTCTAAGTTACGTCCACAATTATTTCTGAACTAATTATTAAATTAAATTACAATAAAAAAAACAAAGAAAACTAAAACTATAATTTCTAACTAAACTAACTACGTAAATCAACCCTAATTAGTCTAACTGATGTTAATTCACTAACTATCTACTAGAAAACACGAAAAACTACTGAAAAGCAACTAAGTAAGCAAATGACTGTTTTGTCCCTGAATAGTGCAAAATCGAATTCAATTAGGTTTTCGCAAACATGAAGTATGAAGAGGCACACTAAGTCTGATTCTAAGTATTTCTCTTTGGTTCTCTTTCTAACAGACTCAAGAGTCTGTAGGACTTTACGGAACTGAAAAAATCATCCGAAAACTCCGGATATAAGCGTTTCAAGTTCGATAAAATTATAGAACCATTTGACCCGAAATCTAAAATCGCGTAAAACCTAATTTTGAAGAACGCTAAAAAGACAAACCAAATCAACTCTGAACGAGTTGATTTTTAGTTTGCACATAGTTAACACACTAATGAATAGCATAGAACAGTAATTTCAAGAAAACTTAGAATATTAGCACAGAATATAATGAGTGTAAGTCAGGGCAAAATTCTGGTTTTTACTTCAGTCCACTATTCATTTGAACTAATTCAATGTTTGCACTATGTATTCAAAATATATGTAATAACAGTCATTCACAGTCCTAAGACTAACCTAGAAGTCAGTGAATGACCTCAATTAAACTAATTACTCAATTATAACAAGAACTTAAATAGTTTAGTTCTAGATTAAATCTAATTTAGACATTATACTAACTACCTTAACCTATGCTACCATTAAGAGTTAGAATAATCTACTTGATTAACTTAATGGCATCATCTTAATATAGGCTAATTACATAACCCTAATAAGCCAATTGAATCTACAACTAAGTTTATATTAAAGCTAAAAACTAGTTTAACCTAATGAGTTCACATAATTTAACTATGTTCTAAACATGACCTCACTAAATTACACAATTAAAACTTAACAAACTACATATATTCTAGGCTGAATTAGGCTAATAATTAACAGGCAACAACACTACTTCTAAAACTGAAACAAACAATAAACGCCTAAAGGGTCGGTTACATTACACGCATAAATCAAAATTACATATAAACCATATTCAAAGAAAAGAACAAAGTTAATCTAATGTAACATTAACCTATTCTATAACATTCTAATTAAACTTACTATGTAACTATCAAACAATTACCTAAATGTTGCTAACATAAACAATCACAGTTAGGACTATGATGCCTAAATCGGGTGGAATAAGTCCACTCGATTTTGGGCTTTTTACCTTCTTTCTAACACACATCACACGATAATAAAACAACACTAAAAACTAATTAAACACTTAATAAAACACGCCTAATCTCTGTTGTTTTATTGAATTGAACTATGCACTCCACGGTTTCAGCCGGCTGGAAGTAACCCAACAGATTTCGGTGCAAAATAGGAAAATGGATTCTAATTGATTCAAACACCTCAAAAAACATAAAAACAGCGACTAAGACTCGATTTACATGCTGGTTCCAAGCACGAACAGCTATGCTACGACTGTAAAAACAGGAAAACGCATAGACATTTCAGAAAATAGAAAACTAACAACACGCAAATTGGGTTTTATCTAAAAGAATTGGGGAAAGAGGAAGACATACCTCAATCGGGGCGTCCGACGAATGGAGGGGTAGATGGGGAGCGGAAATTGCCATGGATTTGCGCCAAAAGGGACCCTCGGTGGTGTTGTCTACCGCCACTTTGCTGCAGGTTGCTGGGAGCTACAGGAGGTGGTGCTCCGAAGTGGTGAAATGGTGGAAATGGAGATGTAGAGGGCCGACAAGGGAAGGGTCGGCTAGCTGCTTAGACGACACCCCTCATCAGCTAGAGCATTCCTTTGTTGCTGCTACCTGCAAACAAGAAGACATGGGCCATTAGTTTCAGCAAGGGGCGAAGAAGGAAAGGTGTGAAGAAGGGAAATGGGAGGAAGAAGGGGCGGCGACTTCCATGGAGGTGCATGAAATCCATTGCAAAACCAAGGAAGAAGGAGACGGTGGATGAAAAGGGGCGGTTGGGAAGAAGATGGGAGAGGAGGAGTCGGGTTTTAGGGCACAGAACCCAAGGCAAAGATGCCTATTGCTTGGGTGTCTTTTGCGTTTTATGCAAAAACCCTTGTTTTGGGTATTTCCAAAACAAGGATTAAAAAACAATTAATGGCTAGGCGCCATTTTGAGAGGGGTTTTTAGCAATAATTTAGAAAACTCAAGTTTGGCGTGGATGTGGGTCGAATTTGGATATTTTGGCCCAGATCCAAGGCCCAAAATGGGCGTTTGGATCCAAAATGTCCAATTTCGCCTCGAGGTTTGACCTGCTTCGCTAAAAATGCAATATCTCTCTCATTTTAAGTCCGATTCGAACGAAATTAGAACCGTAGATCAATGACAACAATATGCATCTAAATGTGGGTTCTAAATTGATGCATTTATGTAATGAAAATGTATTAAGATTACGCGTATTTAATGCATCATCAAACATCTCCATTTTGGATTTGACTCTTACTTCCCCGGAACATCAGCAAGTTCTAAATGACTTGTTGAGAAAGATCAAGGTCAAGCCAAGCACAACCTCGTAGGATATGGCGCAGATTGTTAATCAAGCTATGACGAATGCACCTTTTCAGATGAGGATTTGCCGAAACCTCATTCATTTCACAACAATGCTCTATATATAGTGGTGCGAACCAGGGGCATGACTGTCCCACATGTGCTTGTTGATGGAGGCAACATCCTCAATATCTGTTTGAAGATGACAACCAAAGCCTTAGGCATGAAAGAATAGGAATATACCCCAGATCCGACAACGATCTACGATTTTGACAACCATGGGCAGACAACCAAGGGGAATATTTTCCTTGAGATTTTCATCAACTACTCAGTGCATACCGTCCTATTCCATGTGATGAATGTGCCACCCACATACAACCTTCTTTTGGGTCACACTTGGATTCACAATGCCAATGTTGTTCCTTCTACTCTTCACCAATGCATCAAATGGTCAAAGAGAGGCATGATTACCACAGTCTTGGCAGAAGATCCGGAAGAGAGACTCCCGCAACTGATGATTCATCGTCCTACTTTCACTGTCGACATCCCAAGCATCTGAGAAGTCGATGAGATCAATTTGAGTGACGATTTGGACATGCTGAAATTGAAAAAAGTCCAGCCATCAGAGAACTTCACAGCGGTGGTTCAGTGGCAGGGACCTCATTTCTTCAAGCTAGGAGGGCACCTCAATTGCGTTTCTCTCAGAGATCAACCTCTGTTCCATCAGTTTTCAAAATCCAAGAAGAGATTTGATCTTCTGATGAAGCATGGCTATCAACCCTTCAGAGGTCTCAGGAAGAATGAGGACGACATTTTAGATCTAATCGTTCCCGCCCAACATATTACTGGTGCAGGTTTGGGTTTTATGGGTCAGTCATCAGGCAAAGAAACTACCTTCGTCAAAAGAGCAGAATGAAGACAATGCCTTTGTTTTCTATTTTCTTTTTCTTATTCTCCTGTCATCTTGTAGGGACAACTCAATCCCAGTTTTCCTTTCTTTGGCAAAATCTCCTGTAAATATTGAGCTAATGTTCTCAACTTTTATATCGATGAAATTTTGATCTTTTTTCTTCACATCTTGGCATATGTCATTCTCTCTTTATATTTTGTCTACGTCATCATTCTTTGTTTCTGTACAAAAGGCTATTTTTTTCTCTTACCTTTTCTCAAAAGCCTTTTTTGCGTTTTCCAGGATTGCCAAATCATGGCTCCTAAAATTCTCAAAAGGCTCGTTATCAATCCCAATTTTTCTCAAAATAAACCGACCAGGATCTGCAAGGCAAAGGCAGGGGTCAGCAAGATGGCAGAACAGATCGAAGAATTGGAAGAGTTTGACTCAGTGATTCAAGAGTTGCCAGAATTTGCCAGTATTCAGAAGCAGGATGAGTCATCTCCTTTGGTGCAGGATCAGACAAAGGATGTCAATATTGGTTCAGAAGATGACCCGAGAATCCTCAATATTGGCTCCAGCTTAAGTTCAAATGAGAAGGAAAGGCTCATCTATTTTCTCAAACAACATCAAGAAGTCTTTACTTGGACTTATGAAGATATGCCAAGCTTAGATTTCAAGCTGGTTGAGCATCGTCTTGTGTTGAAGCCAGACTGCAAGCCAATAAAACAGAAACTCAGGAAAATGGATCCCCGAGTGGCACCACAAGTTAAAGAAAGACTTAAGGAGTTGTTAAAGGCAGAATTCATCCAGACTATTGATTATCCAGACTGGTTGGCAAACATCGTAGTGATTCCTAAAAAGAATGACAAAGTCCGAATCTGTATTGATTTCAGGGATCTAAACAAGGTCACCTCAAAAGATGATTATCCACTTCCTAATATCAACAGCATGGCAGGCCATACCATGTTTTCCTTCATGGATGGATACTCAGGCTACAACCAAATCAAATTCGTCAGTCGTGACCAATCAAAAACTTCTTTTACCACGCCTTGGGGTATTTTTTGCTACACAGTCATGCCGTTTGGGCTCAAGAATGCTGGGGCAACCTATCAAAGAGCAATGACAGTTATTTTTCATGACCAGATGCACAAGAACATGAATGCCTATGTGGATGACATCCTGGTCAAGTCCAAAGAAGAAGAGGATCATCTCAATGCTCTCGGCCAAGTCTTTGAAAGACTTATTCTGTACAAGTTGAGACTCAATCCGCAGAAGTGTGTCTTCGGAGTAGAGTTAGAAAAACTGGTTGGCTTTATGATCAGCAAGAAAGGCATAAAAGTGCATCCTACTAAGGCAAAAACAATCATTAATATGCCGCCCCCTACCAATCTTAGAGAACTGAGGAGCCTTCAACGGCGCATTCACTCGATTCGCTGCTTCATCTCTAATCTGGCCATGAGATGCGAGCCCTTCAATCACTTATTGAGAAAGGAAGTGAAATTTAAATGGGGACCAGAATGTCAGCTCTCGTTTGAGCGCATCAAGTAGTATCTCCTGAATCCGCCGGTTCTGAAGCCACCATAACTTGGAAAGCCACTTCTCTTATATATTTCTGTCAACCAAAATACTTGTGGTGGATTTCTTGCACAGTACAAGAAAGGCAGCCAGATAGAGCATGCCATCTACTACGTAAGCAAGACTTTCATCGATTATGAGAAGGGATATTCTCATATGGAAAAGACATGTCTAGCCTTAGTGTGAATGTGTCAGAAGCTGAGACATTATCTGTTGGCATCAGAAATCAAAATTTTGTCAAGGCTCAATCCTCTCAAGTACATCCTTGAGCAACCTTTCCTTATTGGGCGGATTGCGAAATGGCAAGTCCTCCTAATGCAATACGACTTGAAATATGTATCTCAGAAATCAGTCAAAGGCCAGTCTATCGCAGATCAGTTGGCAGATTTCCCGCTGACAGAAGAGATCAAGGTGGAAGATGATTTTCTCGACGATCGCATTTGCAACATTCAAGAATCTCTAGTCTGGACCCTATTCTTCGATGGGGCTAGGAATATGTCCGGCATAGGGATTGGGATCTTGTTGATCACTCCTAAAAAGGAGATGATCCCTTATTCCCTCAAGCTCAACTTTCAATGTACTCACAACATGGCCGAGTATGAAGCTCTAATACAAGGCCTCAAAATTTTGCAAGATTTTAATGTCAAGAGAGTGCATGCCTTCAGTGATTCCTTGCTTGTTGTCAGTCAAGTCAATGCTGAATGACAAGTTAAGGATTCAAAATTAATCCCCTATCATAAGATTGCCTTAGCTCTCATAGGCAACTTCGAAGAATTTCAGCTCAATCATGTCAAGAGAGAATGCAATCATATTGCAAATGGCCTAGCCTGCCTGGGTTCCATTTTGTCCTTCAGAGACAGCGAGTCTTGCCATTCTTTCGAGATTGAAAGACTCGATCAACCTACCTTCATTCCAGCTGAGCGAGCAAACCAAACCACTCATAAAGAGAAACCTTGGTATCAAGACATCAAAAACTTTATTGAAACTGGTGAATTTCCATCAGGGATGACAAGAAGAGAGCATCGTGTGATTCAACGCATGTCAGCCCGCTATTTCATCCTTGCCAATACGCTCTATCGTCGTGGGTTTAGTGCTGAGTACGCCAGATGCTTAGACAGAAACGAAGCGATGGAAGTTGTCTGAGAGGCACACGAGGGAATTTGTGGTGGTCATGTTGGCTATCAAACGCTCGTCAAGCAGATCATCCGAGCGGGATATTACTGAAAAACCATGCAGCAGGATTGCCATCGATTCGTAAGAAAGTGTGTCAAATGTCAAATGCACGCACCTTCTATTCATGCGCCAGCCGCATACTTGCAATCTGTGGTTTCTCCTTGGCCTTTTTCAATGTGGGCCTTCGACGTGGTGGGTTCAATCACTCCTTCGGCTTCTAATGGCCACAAATATTTTCTCGCAGCTACATAATACTTCACCAAATGGGTCGAGGTGGTAACTCTGCGAACAGTGAAAGGTCGGCATGTGGTTTTTTTTATTCATAAGAATCTTCTTTGTCGTTTCGGTGTACCGCAAGACATTGTGTCAGATAATGGCAGCCACTTCAAGAATGAGAGGATGAAAACCTTATGTTCAAAGTTTAGGATTCATCATCATTTCTCAGCTTTGTATTATCCTCAAGGGAATGGCCAGGCATAAGCCACCAACAAGATTTTGATCCACATTCTGGAAAGAACGGTGAAAATGGGCTGTGATTGGCACGAGAAGATGCATGATGCACTTTGGGCGTACCGAACCTCCATTCGAACTCCAACCAATGGTACGCCTTCAGAGCTATTCTATGGGACCGAGGTGGTATTACCTCTCCACGTTCAGAAGCCCGCATTCAAATTTGCGTCGCTCATAGAACTCCCGCTTGATCACTATCAATAGTAGAGATTGGTACAACTTGATCTGTTGGACGAGAAGAGGCTAAAGGCAACAAAACACACTCAAGCTTATCGTCAAAGGATAGCTTGGCACTATGCCAAGTTCGTCATTGAGAGAAAATTTTGAGTTAACGATTTGGTGCTTCGATCAACTGCTTATCTTAAGCATCGACTGCAGGGCAAGTGGTCACCCAATTTAGAGGGCCCTTATGTGGTTAAAGAAGCATTGCCTCACAATTCGTATCGTCTGATCAACGCAGATGGGGTAGAACTGCCAGACCCAATCAACGCTCTGCACTTGAAGAAGTTTTTTACTTGAAATTTTGATTCTAGTCTTTGTATTTCTTTAAAGAGCCTTTTTCAATAAAACAATGATCTTCTATCATTCTCATATTCTTCTCCATGATACTGGGGCATTTTATTTAATACATCTATGCAGGCAGGATCAGACTAAATCTTCGCTTCAATTTTACCAAATTTTCATTTAATCTTTTGATCAATCTTTATTTTATCAAATTTTATCAAATTTTCATCAACTCTATTAAATTTTATCAATCTTTATTTTCGTAACCCTTTCAGGTTAAGGGATAAACCTGATGCCTCTCTCCCATGAGGTATTTCTTTCCTTATTTACCCTTTCAGGTTAAGGGATAAACCTGATGCCTCTTTTCAATGAGGTACTCCTTTGCACTTTTACCCTTTCAGGTTAAGGGATAAACCTGATGCCTCTTTTCAATGAGGTATTCCTTTGCTCTTTTACCCTTTCAGGTTAAGGGATAAACTGGATGCCTCTTTTCAATGAGGTACTCCTTTGCTCTTTTACCCTTTCAGGTTAAGGGATAAACCTGATGCCTCTCTCCCATGAGGTATTTCTTTCCTTCTTTACCCTTTCAGGCTAAGGGATAAACCTGATGCCTCTTTTCAATGAGGTACTCCTTTGCTCTTTTTTCCTCTCAGGTTAAGGGATAAACCTGATGCCTCTTTTCAATAAGGTACTCCTTTGTTCTTCTTCTTCTTTCAGGTTAAGGGACAAACCTGAACCTCGACCTTCGAGTTATTCTTTTTCCCTTCAGGATAAGGGATAATCCTGAAATGCTGACTATCATTCTCACTCAATTCTCAAGTATCTTAGAATGTTGGTCTCCTTTTCAACTCTCCGTTGGAAAACCCAATGCTCATACTGGTGCATTTTTCAAAACCCAGTGCTCGTACTGGTGTGCATTTTTTCAGTGCTCGTACAGGTGTGTTTCTTTTAAAAAAACCAAGTGCTCATACTAGTGTGCATTTTCAAAAACCCAATGCTCATATGGTGCATTTTCGAAATTCAGTGCTCGTACTGGTACTTTTTCCAAATACAGTGCTCGTACTGGTGCTTTTTCAAAATTCGTTGCTCGTACTGGTGCCTTTTCAAAATCCAGTGCTAGTACTGGTGTTTTTTCAAAATCCGGTGCTCGTACTAGTGCCTTTTCAAAATCCAGTGCTCGTACTGGTGTGTTTTTTTTCAAAAACCAGTGCTCATACTAGTGCATTTTCAAAAATCCAGTGCTCGTACTGGTGTGCATTTTCGAAAACCCAGTGCTCGTACTGGTGCATTTTCGAAGCCAAGTGCTCGTACTGGTGTGTTTCTCAAAATCCGATGCTCGTACTAGTGCATTTTTTTCGAAAATCAGTGCTCGTATTGGTGCATTTTCGAAATCCAGTACTCATACTAGTGCATTTTCAAAAGCCCAACGCTCGTACTGGTGCATCTTCAAAATCCAGTGCTCGTACTGGTGTATCTAGCGCTCGTGCTAGTGTCTGGCTGACTGATCAGTTAGCCCTCCAGGTTCAGTCTTTGTACTAACCATTTTATCAACATTCAAACTCTAAATCTCAATTTCAACCTTCAGGGTTACCATTCTATAAAAAAAAATCAATCATTTTACTCTTGAAAAGGACCCTCTTCAGGGAGAGTTCGAGGGAGCTCGTTTCTTTCGCATGCAATCATCTTTTCATTCGCAAGAACCCTTTTCAGGGAGAGTTTGAAGGGACTCGTTTCTTCGCGAACTGTTTGCAAAACAACAAACCAACTTTACACAAAAGAACCCTTTTTCCAATGAGAGCTTCGACGGAAGCTCATTTCTTTTTGTGGCCCCCCAATTTCCTTATTTTTGCCCACCCCCTTCACAGAGGACCCTCTTCTAGGGAGAGTATGATGGACTCGTTCCTCTGTGATACTTTTTCAACCTTATTGTCGGTCGCCTTTCCATAAGAGAAGCCTAGAGATAGGGAGTTTTGACGAAAACTTAATTTCTCTTTGAAAGTTTCGTTTTGCAAATACCTCTTCTTTAGAGAAGAGATGAATATTTCCTACTTTCCCATTCAGGTAAGGGTTAAGCCTGAGTCTCTCTTTTTAGGAAAAAAGAGAGGAGAATTTTGCCATGGATGTGTCGATTGGATATCGAGCAATTACTTTCATCAAGGATTTCAAGAATACTTTGCCAATTTGCTATAAAAAATCATTGTTGATCTCCAAAATTTTATGTCACAAAGAATTGCCTCAAAACTACCGTCAGCATTATTTTCAAAAGGACAAAACTTTTGCGAAGAAAGAACAAGAATTCAAGTTTTTTTTTGTTGGTCAACCAAGAGGATGAAGAAAAATCTTCGATATGACCGTCAAAAGAAAATTTGATGATGTTGAAAAGCCATAAGTGAATCGATATTGATCATAGCTATGGCACATTCTTAAAGATCATTCTTTTGGCAGTAAGATAGTAGAAATATCCTGGGCAGTAAAAAGAACCTACCCAATCCATATCTCCTCAGTGATTTGAGCTACAATCAAATATCTGCAAAAGGGATCTCTTAATTGTCGTCAAGATGAAGATGAATATGCGAGCTAGATCTCCGGGGCCAAAGAAGATTCGAATCATATCCGAGATGAAGGAGTTTGTGATGGATCCTTTTAGGGAACGTTCAGATCACCGCCAAGATGAAGGCGACTGCGATGAACCTCCCAACAAACCCTAAAAGATATTTGATTTCTGCTATCATCTAGAGATTTTGACCAATGAACCAATGTCATTAGTATAATTCCTGAGAAAAAAAAAGGATCGGAGCATCTTCAAGATGAAAGAGTTTGTGACGTACCCTTCCCCGAAAAAGAGAGAAAAATCAGGACATTTCCAAAATGAAAGCTGATGTAATAAGCTTCTCCCAAAAATCCAAGAAAGCTCCATGGATCAAAAAAGTGCAAAAAGATCATCATGGGAAAAGCCCAAGGATATCAAACTGCCAAAATTGCCAGGAATCATCTTTATCTATGTAAAATTCTTCTGTCAATATCTTTCCATTCAATTGCTTTTATGAAGCTAAGAATATTTCCTCTCTTTTCATATCAAGGAAATTGATGTCTTCCTTAAAGAAACTCAACAACAATAAATTTGAATTTGATTCTTGATTCTACAGAGTTAGCGCAATTGGAGTTAATACTCTAGGTAGAAAGAGGTAATGTTTTCACATATATATGCACAATTCAATCATTTTGAATCAACTACAAATTTTTGGCATCTTATTGGCGATATTTTCTCGTTATCCCAACATGAAGTAAGAACTTGATGTTCGTTTGGACGTATCCTGACGTCATCCCTCAGTAGGACTGAAAAGTCCTTTCCTTCTGTTTGATCTGAGTCTCTTGGATCTGCACACTTCCTTGTGTTCCCCACTGTCCCGCCATAGACAGTTCCCGCTCAGGATAAGGGTTAAACCTGAACTTTCTGCAAAAGGTCTTTTATTGTTAAAAGCTATTTCAGTCTCAGCAATGAGACACCTCATATCAACCCCTTTTCAGGCTTTAGGGACCCCTATTTTTCATCATTTTGTAAATCCCTCTTGGACTTGTTGTGCGAAGTCTAGAGGTCTCATCACAGTTTCCTGGCTCTTAGAAGATTCTGTATCCATTCAGGCTAAAGATTAAACATGTTACCTCGCTCCTCGAGGTATCACTCGAATTCTCTATGAGAGGTCGTCTGTTTTTAAAAGCTGATTTAGTCTCAGCAATGAGACGCCCAAGATCATCCCTTTTCCAAGCTTTAGGGAACCCCATTTTCTCCTTTCGGAAACCTCTTTCAGATTGGTTCATTCAAACTCCGAAGGTCCCATCATGGTTTCTTTATCCGAGGATTCCATATGGTCGTACCTTTCAAGTTAAGGGTTAAGCCTGAACATCGCTCCACGAGGTATTTTTCCGTTCAGGTTAGGGTTAAACTTGAATCTCGTTTCGACTAGATGTCATTTCTAGTCCCACCACGGTTTCTTCATTCAAGAATTCCATTTGGTTGTCCCCTTCAGGTTAAGGGTTAAGCCTGAACCTCGTCCCGGAGGTATCTTCTGTTCAGGTTTAGGTTAAAACCTGAGCCTCGTTTCAACGAGGCAGTTCTCTCAGTCCCATCATGGTTTTTTCCATCACGGAATCCATGCTCTTCATCCATCCAGGAAAGGATTATACCTAAGCTTCATTTCACGAGGCATTTTTCTCAAAAATGTCCCATCAGTGTCCTCATGTATTCTTTTCCTCATTCAAATCATCTTGATATATCTTCGTCCCATTCAGGTTAAGGGCTAAAGCCTTAGTCATTCCAAAACTGATCTTGTCTCACCCATGAGATTGGAATAAAACTCTTATTTTCCACTATTTCGGGACCTTCACCCAAAGTTCCATCACGATTTTCTCATTTTTGTTATTCAGTCATATCATTCTCGAGGATTTCGTCTCCCCAAAGCCATTCAGGATAAGGTTTTAAGCCTGAGAAGCCATGTTTTTCAGAACAAATTTTTCTACACCCAGTTCAGATCTGCTGACTGAGGCATTTTTCAAATTTTGGAGTGTTTTCTTTGCTACTAAGCTCGACTTTCAACCGACTTAGTAGCAAAGAGGAGCATCTGTGAACACCCCAAATTTTTCAAAATTTTGTAAATATTCCCTTTTTGCCCCTGACCTCACTTTTCTGAATAAATTGAGTCATTTCAATTCTAGTTATTTCTTGGATTCACTAGAATCCAAATTTGTTTTATATACCTGACTCAATTTTGGATCCGGATCCAGCTCAGAATCTAAATCTGAGCCTCGTTATCTAATTTTTAAACCAATTTTACAAAAATACCAAAAATAATTTTTGAAATGCTCAAACAGTCCATCCGGTGTCTGTTTGGATCCACTTCTCTGTATTTCTCAAATTCGATGTTCAAAACTCGAATATTTCCTCAAAACCCAGATCCAAATCCATTTTCTAAAGAAATCTTCAAAAGATCAAAACCGAATTCTCAAAAAAATACTTCTTTTGTAAAATATTCTTAAATTCCTCAAAATTTGTTTAAAAAACCCATAGCTTTAGAGTTTTTTTTTTCAAAAATACAAAAAATGCAGAAAATATGAAGAAAAGAACAAAAAAATTCAAAAAATGAAGAAAATTACAAAAGATAAGTTTTAAAATCATGTTTAAAGAAAAATTTTTGTGTTAAGAACCTTGTTTTTGAAGATCTGAGAATTTACAAACGACCGATCTCACCTCACCATTCTCTCTCTCTCTCTCTCTCTCTCTCTCTCTCTCTCTCTCTCCCTCTCTCTCTCTCTCTCTCTCTCCCGCAAACGGCTTCTCCCTCTTCGTGCTCTTTCCATAAATCTCTCTCTGTCTATCGGTCGATCGATCGATCTCCCCTCCATCGCCTGATCATCCTTGGTCTTCCTCTCCCCGTCGTTCTTCAATGGCTCCCCTCCAGAACCTTCTTCCCCTCTCGCTCACATTGCCAACCATCCGATCGCCCATTCATCTGCCTTCCATCCATTGATCTCTAATTGTTTCCCTTCTCGATCTTTCTTCCCCCCTCTATAAAAATGGGCGCAGGGGAAGGCCTCGGGGATTCGTTCTCCACCTGCCCATTCCTCTCACGCTTCTTCAGCATCGATCTTTATCGATCTCTTACCTCATCGCTGCCAGGATCGATTTTTCACCTCTCAGCCTCTCTGATCCCCTCTTTTCTGTCCTCAATCATCATCTTCTTGCGCCGAGGAGCCTCCTCTTTAAGCAGTTGAAGGTTGACCCTCCTTCGACAGTGTGATAGCAGTAGAAGACCTTTGTAGTGGAGAAGAAGAGTTCAATTCCCCTCCTCCCAAAAATCCCAGCAAGCAAAACCGGAATCGACAGACTTACTCTCGGATTCACTTGAAAGAGAATCGACTTCCTTCCTTCAGCATCTCCAAAAACAAGGTAAGGATCCTTCTCTCTTATTTCCAATTTCTTTTTCTTTTTTTTCTCTCTTCTCCTTTCTTTTTTTTTTCTCCTGTTCTTGAAGCATCAGTGGTAGTGTCAGTTTGTCTATAGAAAACTGACTTACCTCAATGCCACAATAAGGGAATCTTCAGATTCCAACATCTAATTTTCTATTTCCTTTTTTTTATTATTATTATCATCTGTCTTTTGCATTTGATTTCTCATTTTAAAAGCCTCAGATAACATTTTATTTGTTCTAGTTCGTTGTACTTTGTTTATTTTTACATCGAATTTCGGTATACATGATTGCCCATGATATCTGTGAATGATTATTATCCTTCGCTTCAATATATCATCTTGTTCATCTGTGATATTCGTTTCGATGTTATCACTTTGATTTCCTGTTGTGTCAGATTTTCTGCTCTATTCTGATGGTTTGTTTTTACTTTCCTTTGTTCCCTTTTCGTATATCAATTTCCTGTTCTCTGTTTAATTATCCATTACAGGTAAGTCTTATTTGCGTTTCTGATTCCCGGTGTTTTTTTTTTCTTTCCGATTCATATGTGATTCTCTGTACATTGCACTGGATATGTTTGAAATTTGTTGAACAACGATATTTGGATTTTTTTATCTAGTTTTCATCTTCCGCATCATATCAATACCCAGTAGCATTCATTTCGATCCAACCGCACTGATTCGATCCAGCAATGCTGACTTGATACAGTGATACACATGGATTTTAAGCATGATCTAAGTGAATACCACATGTGCCTTGCACCACCATGGCATACTGTTATCAGGATTTCTTCTGGGCATACCATTCATATGAAATCCTCTCGTATTAGCATCTATAACATCGCATATCAACCCCATTGGCATGCTTGACTCATTCCTTTTCATCACCCATCATATATTATCCCTTTTGTTGTTTATTCCATTCATGATATCCATCAGAATCATATCTCACTTCATATTTCATAGCATTCTTCCTCTTTAAGCTCATTTTGCATTTACTATCCTAATCCATATTTTCTGTATTTCTGAGTCTCATTACCTTCATTTTAGTTTCAATATTTCGTTGATTTCATTAAATAATATTTTATTATTTTTAAGAATTTTGTGTCATCATCAGTGTATCACGTGGCAATATGCCATACCATCTTGTGAAATATCCTGAAGGCAGATTTCTCAGTAGCCTCTACTCTGAGATCCTCAGTATTTGCATAGAGGCATTGAGTTGTTGAACCATACCTTCATTTTTTGCTTGAACCGAGCCTAGCATCATCCGTAATTTTGATTATTGGAAGGGACTTGCAGCTAATTCCTGAGCGAGTCTCAGGATTTGTCTTGAATGATACAATAGAGAGATGTATCTCAGTAGGTAACTTGGTGTGAACACCCCAAATAAAAATTTTGCGATGATCACACTTGGGTGGAAGTATGAATCACTGGGAGGTATTTTCGAAGGTTAAAAGCGTCGCATATCGGAATCATGATGGCCTCCCTACATGGGTAACAAGTTCACAAGATTGTTGGTTTTCTGTTACAGATGTTATGAGTTAGTTCCCTCTGATAAAAGCATTGCAGGTGATTTTTCATATGATCCCCTTAAAACATCATGGAAGTTGAAGTGAGTATGGTCTTACTGTACAGCTTTGTGATTTAACTCAGAAAGAATCTGCTACTGCCATTAGAATTGTTTCATCGATTCACCTGAGATTCTCATTAACCCCTTGTAGTTTATCCAGTTGTTTAGTTAATTTTGTCGTTTATCCATGGGTTGTTTACCTAATTCATTGAGTTACCCTCTCCAAATGTTTACTGCCTCCACCAGTCCACTTCACTGCACTGTTTTCACCTCCTATAGCACCACCATCCCACAAGCATGGTTGTACTTACAACATCTCACCCACATCACACTGCAGCATAGTTCCACAAAATCACTTGTCCCTTTTATGGCATTTCATGTTTGGTCTAGTAGTCTCTCACAGTATGCCATGTTTTTATGGATATTTGCGTCGACTTTCTGTGATCCGATTGTGCGATAACATTACCAGTTTATCATAGCAGCTCAATGCTTTTTCTCATCCATTCTGCAGCAAAATCTATCTTATTCACATCTATGTTTTCACCAGAGATCTGTCACAAAAGTAATTTTTTTTGCAGAAATTAGTTTTTTTTTGTTTGTCACGTGCAAATCGACTTGATATTTGGCTATTGCTAAGAATTGCCTTGATAAGGCTGTGTGGAAATCATCCTTAATATACTATCATAGGGGTCAATGGGTTAGCATCGTCAGAATCTACCTGCTAAAATTGTCTAGAGTCATTTGTGAAGATTGGTATAAAATAATTTGTTGCTTCTGAAGGTGATTCATTGAACCACTGTGAAGAGATAAATCAATTTAGGAATTCGAACTGAGGTAAGAGTTCACCTTGCTAAGGTTGATTGTATGAAGTCAAAGATCACTGGTTTTCTGTATATTCATTTTGTTCCCTATACTACCAGCATCTGCTGTACATCATCCTTTAATTGCATTCACCATACTCTGTCATTATACTCCCATTACACCCTGTGAACATGTAGTGCCTTCTTTACAGCATATACCTTCATTTGTTATTATCACTACTGTAAACCATAAGCTCATACTTGCACTAGATGCATAAATGCATGAATAGGTTTTAGATAGGTATTGACACCTGCATTTCCATTTCATCATCAAATATAACCATTAGACTCCCATTTAGATAACACACACATATTCTAAGTAGCTTAGGACATTATATATTTCAGTAGCTATTTTTATCATCATCTTAGGGTATTACATATGTATTCTGATATTTGCCCTTCAGTAACTTAAGAATATCATTCCAATGTATAGTTTGTCATCTCCATTATATTTCCACTAATGTAAGATATATGCAGGAATATTTCATTAGTTTAGATATGATATTCTGTGAATTGTTTTCTGTATGTATCATGGACTGACTTGAATTTTACAGGAATTAGATAGAAAAGATTTATTTTCCTTCTTAACTCAGGAATTTGAATTTCGATTCCAATCCAATATTGTAATAGCTAGGCTATAATGAGAATTCACATTTCAAGCATTAGATCAGAATGTATGAGCATGCATATATCTTAAAAATTACTTGTTTCATATCATTTTGTTCTTTATTTTCACGAATGGGAAACACGAATGACACGTGCACCATTCTAATAAGAAGTGATTAAATTCTAAGTTGACGATTTGCATCAATGGCCATAGTCAGGATGTGAACAAAACTTTTATGGAATAACACTAGATCCACACTAGATCATTTTCAAAAAATCATCATATTTCCCAAAACATTTTTTTTTTCTTTATTAGAATTTAATTTACAATTGACCCAACATATGTATCAATGTCCATAGTCAGGATATATTGAGGGTTAATTTCATCTTAAATCCTATAAAGGTACCAAAATGTGTTTTATTCTTTATTGGAATTTAAATATGATTATTGTATAATGCATTCAATGACCATAGTCAGGGATGTATTATATCTTCAATCTTATTTCAATTCGTTTAAAGAATGAAATATGCTTTTTTTTTTTTAAATCCAATTTTAAATTCTTCAATTCATTTCATCATTTAGGATATAATTACATCATATTTTCAAAATTCTTTTCATATTATTTCAAAATCCAAGTGATTTTTTGAGATAACTCTTTAAATATCTTATTTATTTTTTAAACCAATCTTCAATTTCTATTTTAATTCATCTTTCTATCTCACTTCAAAATTCAATTTCAAAGTCCAATTTGACTTTGAAATTTCGAATTCTCTTCTTATATTCAAAATTCAATTTCCAAATCAAGATTTCAAAGTTCAATTCAATTTTGGAATTCCAAATTCATTTTCAGAATTCAATTTCAAAATTCAATTTAACATTTCAAATCAAATTTCAAAGTTCAATTTAACTTTGAAATTCCTAATTCATCTTCTGATTTCAAATTCAAACTTTAAAATCAAGTTTATTCTTTATCTTCAAAGTGCTATCTAAAGATTAAGTCTTGATCCTCAATTCAAAATCAAGGTTTTGAGATTGATTTTGAATCTTAAAAATTTGAATTTTCTCTAAAGTTTAAAACCTACTTTTAAATTTCAATTTGGACTTTTAAAATCCAGATCCATCAACAAATCCCATTTGAATTTTCAAAATCCAATTTCATATTGGATTCTAGATTTAGAATTCAGTTCCACCTTGGATTCAGATTTCCAAATTCAATCTCCATTTCAGATTCCAAATTTTGGATCCAACCCCATTTTGGATCCCAGACTTCAGATCCAAATCCATTTAGGATTCCAGATATTCAGATCCAACTCCATCTTGGATCTGAGACTTCGATCCAATTCCATTTAGGATTCCAAATTTCGGATTCAACTCCATTTTTGGGTTTCGGACTTCGGATCCAAATTCCATTTAGGATCCGAGATTCAGTTTCGTCTTAGATTCCAGATTTCAAATCAAAATCCAGTCCAGATTTCAGATCAAAAATCCATTTTAGATTTACAATCCAGTTCCATTTCCAAAAAAAAAAAACCAAATTTGAATTTATTTCTCAAATCTCAATTCAAATTCAAAATCCTGTTTTAGGTCTTGAATTCAAAAGTCTCCTTCTTAAAATCGATTCTTGAAAATCGATCCAAATTCAAAATCCATTATGACTTTGAAAATTCATTTCTATTTCAGAATTCCAATTACAAATTCCCTTTCTCTTCATTTAAAGACTTATCTTTCCAAATTCTGATCATTCCGAGACTTAGAATTTCAAGTCTCTTCTTCCAGATTTATTTCAAAATTCTGAGTTAGACTCAAAATCCAACCTTTTCAAACCAAATTCAAATCTTTGAATCATTTCTTCACTCTATTATCATATTTATTTCATAATCACTTGGAAAATCCTAAATTTCCAAACTATTTTTCTCAAAAGAGCATGTATCCTTGCATTCGCACAAGCATGATTCTTTGTGCATTTTCGACTTAGGATAAATTCTTAGATAATATTTTAGCGAAGCAAAAGGCATAAATTCGATCATTGGTTTGATTACCTCTGGTAAAGGCGTCAGGAACGGTCGAACCTCGTACCGATGAGTGAATCCCGTCTCTCCATTTTCCTGCAAAATTTTCAAAATGGAGGCGAGTGATTTTCAAAACATTTCTTTGGTCAAATGAGACCGTGCAAAAGAGTTCCTCTCGCTTCTTCCTTTTCTTATTCTCTCTTCTTTTCTATCTTTTATTCCTCTTCAAAAGGGAATAGATCAGGCTAGAAAGGCAAAGAGAAGGAAAAGAGGACCGAGAGGAAAAATTTTGCATGATCACAAGAATGCCTTTGCCAACTCATTTTGCTCGTGTCAGTCACAAACAAACTGATAGGCGAAGGATGCACTTCCCTTTTATTGTGCGGCAAGAGTGTGCGGGGTCAGTGGTTGTTGCCCCGTGGCTATCTCAAATGGGTTGTGGCCTGAAAACTCGCTCTTCTGCAGATTGTAACAAAACTGTGCCACGTCAAGGAGCTTCACTCAATTTTTCTGATTGACACTAATAAAGTGCCTAAGGTACTGCTCAAGTATCCCGTTAATACGCTCTGTCTGCCCATCTATCTGCGGATGGAAGCTTATTAAAGACAGCAAATCAAAGCTAAGTAGCTGAAATACTTCACGCCAGAACTTGCTCATGAAGCGAGCATCACGATCACTAACAATGCTCTTTGGTATGCCATAGTGCTTCACCACATGCTTTACGAACAACTCTGCAGAGCACTCATTAAAAGTTGGGATGAGGGTGGCATACTTTGATAAACGATCCACCACAAGCAAAATAGAACCGAGGCCCTCTACCTTTGGCAGACTAACAATGAAGTCCATGGAGATAATATCCCAAGGACATTCTGGAATTGACAAAGGCTCAAGGAGACTGGCAACCTTCTGGTTTATCCTCTTATCTTGTTGGCAGATGAGGCATGTCCGCACATACCCCTCAACGTCATCCATCATCTGCGACCAATAGTAGCCGCGCTCAAAGAGTGCTAAGGTCCGCTTTTGACCAGGATGGCCAACCCATAGTATATCATGGCACTCCTTAAGTAGTTCTCGGCGGAGGCTTCCCCACCGCGACACGAAGATGCGTCCCCCTTTTGTCATGAGGAGGCCATCCTGTAGCCAAAATCGCTGAGTCTTCCCTGCCTATGCCAGAGAAACAAGGTGTTGTGCTGTCAGATCCTGTTGTATCTCTTCATGTATGTAGGGTGAAACCCAAATATGTAGGGTGAAACCCAAATATGGAATTATTATCATAAGTGAAATGTGCTACTGAAAGAAGATTTTTCTTTATTCGAGGAATGAGAAGAACATTCTTTAAAATAAAATATTTGTTCTTAGAGAAATGTTTAATTGTAACTAAAGTGGATATAGGAAGATTAGCACCATTACCTACCATAATTGTTTCTGGACCTTAAGATAAATTTTTTTTGTCATGGATGCTCCTTCTGTTGTCATATGATGAGTTGCTCTTGTATCTAGAAACTAATTGCAATTTCCTATATATTACATGTCCAAAACTGTAGTGAAGGCCTTAGGAATATCCCAGCAATTACGAGCAGAGTGGTTCTTTCGACCACAAAACTAACAACTCCTTGTTGATTGGAGTTTGACTTATCTTAATCACAAACACCTTTACCTTGGTTATTTCTTGCATAGAAACTATAACCATGACAACCAAAATTCCTTCCACTACCTCTACCACCACCTTTTTCTCCTTTGAATTGCCCAGAGAGCCCTTGACCATGGCCTCTTGTCGAGCAAAGAAGGCCGTAGAAAAAGTGTCTTAAGAAGATCATTGATTTAGCAGATAAATCATTTTTTCTTGATTTAACAACATATCATATAGCTCATAAAACAAAGGGAGCTTCTCAAAAGTATTGTTCTCAAATCCAAATTCATATTAAATTATATTAAAACTAAATTAAATGCTAAATATAAATTCACTCTTAATTACTTTTATATTGAAATTAAATTTCAAACTCTATTTCAAATATGATTCAAATCAACATGTAACTCAATTAAATTCTAATTTCATCTAAATTAAAGCATAAAATTTATATTTTATTGATTTATTAATTATCAAAAAAATCACAGGTATTAGATCATTTCCTCTTTAAAGAAATTTTGTCCACAAAATTTAGTTTGTGTTACCTACCAAATAACTCTAGATATTTTGCTTTCATCTCATCCTCTGGCTCCCAAGTATATTTCTCAATTATGTGGTGTTGTCATCGCACTTTCACCAAAGGAATAGTCTTTGTCCACAACACTTGTTCACATCGATCAAGAATCTCTACAGGTTGCTTCTCAATCATAATATCTTTATGTATCTCTAGATTCGCATACTGAATAACATGTGTCAGGTCAGACACATACTTCCTCGACATTAAAATATGAAACACATTATAAATATTCAAATATTGGGGAGGAAGTGTCACCCTATATGTTGCTCCTTCGATCTTTTTGAGAAACTCAAAAGGTTCTAGGTATTTTGGGTTAAGTTTACACAAACATGCACGTAGGAATATCAATACGCTTACCCTAAAATACTAATTGCGATTATTGATCCTCGCACCTCAAGGACACATTTTTCTTTGCTTGATGGGCCGATTCCACACTAATCATAAAAAAAAACTGCAGCTAAGATAATAGGAAGACTTACATGACTTTCCCACAACACTTGATCAATGGCATCCAATGATCCTTCACACTGAAACATCTTTCTGTGAGCTCAGAGAATCATGGCTCCAATACCATGAAAGTGAATCAGATCTGACGTTGGATCTGATCTGGTTTAGATCAAGTCACACACACGAACAAGAAGATGATCAAACACACGATTTATACGTGGTTTAGCTAGGCTAAACCTATGTTCACGAAAATCTCTCTCAGTCACTTTGTTTGAGCGATTTTGAGAGAGAGGGAGAGACATGTATTTATAGCCTCAAGAAACAAAAAGGGATAAGGACCTTGGAGGTCTCCCAATCATACATTTCTTGATTACATGAGATTTCTCAATGTGTGGACTTGTTTATGGTTGAGGAAGACTTGGACTCTTCCTAATGTGATCTTGGAAACCTTGTGGATCTGGACCCTCTTTAACATGTGGATTTGGATTCTCATTAACAATTTGTTCTTCAGATTTACTATGTCTCTAGTGTACTATTTCTTGGAAACTACTACCAGGCTATTAAAATGCAAACTAGAAAGACACTTGGTTATATAGAGTTGTAGATTCATGTAATAATTCTGATGCCCCATCTACAAACTTTGACTCTACATTTTCTCGATGTATTGTATGAACCATATATAGTTACTGGAAGCTTCTTGCTACATGGAGAAGTTTGTTTCCTTGGAAGTCAGAAACTCCTTACTTTCCTGAAAGGAGAAGCTTTGGGAAACCCACTTCCGAAATATAGGAAACTTGATTCTCTTTAGTGGAATGCCCTCTTTCTCCTTCTCAAATCAATTCTCTTTCGCTTCCTTAACGTTTCTCTGCCGTTGCTTGTCACATTTCACTCCCTTTTCCCTTACTTCTTACATTTTTTATATTAGAAAACTATATATATTTTTATATATCAAGCTTGCATGTTGGTTTTATATTGTTTTATGTGTTCACGTCATTTTTTCTTTGCTTTTGTATGTGCTTCATATTGCTTTCTATGTGTTTCTTTTTCATTTTTCATGCACTTGCATAATCGCATCGCAATCATATCGGGCTTTCTGCTTCATACTACTTTTTAACACTTGCTTGTCAGCTTCAGCTTTGCCCATGGCTTCTCCTGTACATTTCATTTTCTGGTAACTATGATATGAACTATCATTTCATCAACATTGAATTGAGGAGCCCATGCTTCATAATGAAGTACGGCACACAATATGCAGTTAGTTTGGGTATTTGGGATCTTTATGACTGGTTGTGTACATCAAGCTCCTCCGAGTCACTTGAAGCTGATGACTTAGTCATAGATCTGTTTATTAATGGAAACATATCCCTGTTGCATTTAATAGTTATTTGAAAAAGGACACTTTGTTGGTGAAGGGATTTGAATGATTGCAAAATTATCAGCATTCCTTGCTTCAAGCTACTTTTAAAAGATATTCCAAGCTAATAAGAAGTGGCGTAACTTGATATTAAGTTTAGTACATATTAGCTATTCGTTGAGAGAAAAGGTGTATAGGCTAGTTAATCCAAGATTAATAATATATATGCCCTGTATTGCCACCGTGAATGAACTTGATGAGAGAGGCAAAAAGTTCAGACAATTATTACGTGCTTATAAGCTTCGAAGTGTTCTTCTTGTTCATATGCTCTCACAGCTAAGCACGTAATAATTGTGTGAACTTCTTCAAGTAATTTATTAGCGTTTTGAAACTCAACATTGGCTGTAATCGTTGGGTGATCATGTTCCTGCTATATATATACACGTAATTGGTCAGAGGGGAACGGTTTATTCTGTCTCTGACCACATTCAAGTTTGTTGTGATGATATTCCCCTGACCTAACCTGACCTGACCCGACCCACCTCAAATGGTTTTTCCTGTTTTAACACTAAACCGAAAGGAGAGAGAGATGGTCATTTTATAATTAGGGAAAAACAAAAAGAAACAAAAGGTTGGAATTTGGAGGGAGGGGGCGGTAGACGTCATATTTCAAATTGACAAGACCATGCTAGTCAAAACGAATACCATTAAAAATAGTGATTTTTCTTTTAATAAAAAGAAGATTCCCAAAAAATTCAGGGGCACGTGGCAAGCGGACCCCGACAGGAAGCATCAGTGGGGGCCACTGCAGCGTGGGAGCTGCAGATTATTGACAGGTGTCCTTCCGATTTGATCCAACCCACCGTTATCTCTTGCTCTTTTTACTTTCTTTTTTACCGTTTCAGGGTAAAAATTTTATTAAAAGACTTTGGCTTTCCGCCGTACATACGTACATGACGTTGCCTCGGCTAAAGTTTAAAAAAAAAGAAAGAAGGCAAGAGAGTGGAGAGAATAAAAAATACCGGCGGCTTTCGACGCGTCTTGCTCGTTTCAATGAAGAAGGAAGTGAAAGCAGAGATGGAAAAAAATAAATAAAAAATTCACAGTTTCCCCGTATTGTCCTAATCAAAACATTGGAGTAAAATTCCATTGGAACCTTCGCTGTGCCTTCAGAACATCAGACTAGCCAGTATTTACAGAAATGCCCAATTCATTATAAGTTTTTTTTCTTTTTTTGAGTGGTGGGCAAGACGGGTTGAGATGAGATAATATTGAAAATGGTGATTTTTTTTAATGTCCCACCCTCGTTGTGGTTGTAGGAAGCAACATGGATAGGCACCAGGGGATGTGTGCTGTGGATTTTTCAGATACCTCCAAAAGTTTAGGCTTAATTCATCTGCACGGCAAAATTTTTGCTTGGGTTAATCCAATGACTCCAATCATATTCTTGTGTTAAATGCGAATTTATTTAGCAAAAAAAAAGATTATTGCCTACAATGACACTTGAATGGTTAGCCTTAATAACATAAACCACAAGTCTAACCACTACACCATAAAGCCTAGCCTAGGTCTGGTTAACTGTAATTTTTAAATATATAAAAATAATAAAAAAAATATGGTTTTACAGGGTATAGCCGGGTATGGTTCATGCAGTTCTTATTCGGTCCGGATATGGTTTCTCTTATGATAGATCCGATTAGACCCCGGTCTGGACTGGATAACATACCCAAAAATAAGGGCCAGGTCTGGTTTCACCTGGGTCAGAACCAAAGCCGACCTAGTATCACAGATGCCTTTGGTACGCGTACCGGTTCTTCCTCTGCAAGAAATTGAGGTTTATGGACCCAAACTCGAGGTTAATCTCATAAAGGTGTTTCCTAGAGACCACCTTCCCTTCTCTAAGGTCGATCCGAACCATCCCCACGGTGTAGTGAACCATCTGATGGAGGACCCATCGGTTGCCTACTGTCCGACGACTCCCAAGCGGCATTGGCTCCTTAAGGGGACCCTTCCCCATGAGCATGCCGACAGCCTTGATAGTGATTTGGCATCCTCACCCTCCACAAATATGCATAAAGACCGTGAGGTCCTTGTGGGATGAAGCAATGGACGGTGAAGATGGGGAGAGGGGCATTCGGTGAGGGATGAATAGAGGGGCATCCCATGAGGACATTCACCGAATGTTAACCATGGTTAACAGAAGACCGTTTTGTAATAACGGCAAAAAAAGTTGGGAACCATTTTACAAATTTTCATTAGATGAGAAGTAATTTGCAAATAGTTGATAAGGCTGGGACCAATTTGCAAAAAAACCTGAAAAAAAACACTAGAGCAATGACTAAGAAATGTTGGGTAAATTTGTCCGAACAAAGTTGCTTGACGGGGGCTCCGCTTGTCTGGTAATAGTGCACGTCACCTTGTATTGGGACATTGCAAGTTCAAATCCCAATAGTATCGTTGTATAATTGGTACTTGGTAGGGTCTGCCTAACCCCAGTGCTTGGTGACAAGTTTCATGAACAGAAGATTTCAACTTTTTAAAGTGCCGAGAGAGAGAGAGAGAGTTTATTTGTGCCTGGGGGTACCATGCTTTGTGGATTTGCTTTATTGCGATATAGGAAACTGTTGCCCTTCACCAATCCTAGCATGATTTGACATAAAGCATCATTTCCAGATAAAAAGAATATATTACACGTATGGTTTGTTACCTTTTTAGCATAGAGTTCCTAAAAGCTTCAACAACTTACAGGCCACCAAACGCCCTGCCATGCTCTTCTGCTTTTTTAACCATGAAACTTATGATCCATATAAGGGAATATCATAATAATAATACCAAATGGGCTTTTAAAACAATGGAGGACCAACATTCAAATGGAGGAAATTTGGTAGCCGTGCATTGTCATCTATGAGTGAGTGGAAAGGGACTTGACTGGCAATCCTTACCGTCCTCGCATTCCCTTTAATCATACTTGATGCCTATAGACCTACGGCACATACCCTCGATGCTCCCATATGAAAAGAGATTTTTGACGGTAGTCTTGTCTTTTTCTTTTCTGAAATATGATGCAGGAGCAGGAGCACATTTGTCCTGATCCATAAAATCCAATTTTTTTTTTTTTATGTATAACCCTAAGAAACCACACTCGGCATGAAGACCTGGTCACTCTGGTTGCCGTACCTATGGTCATCGTGCCGACAGCATAAAACTCTAAGATTAAGACCCCTGCCCCCGAAGCCTATGCTACGCGTTGGCTTGAAGAGAGGGGTGAGGCCCATGGAAATCGAACCTTGATTGCCCGTCCACCCCACTATGCCAACCTGCCTTGGGGCTGTCCATAAAATCCAATTGAATTTATTTTTATAATTTTAGATTTTTTTTCTTTTATTTAAACTTTTTTGTAATAGATATAGGATATGAATACTTGATCTATATCTCAATTTAATAGTTTTTTAGGATTAGTATTATCTTAATTAATTTTTATCTAAAATAAGTAGGTTAAATCTACTAGCAATGAGATTATTCTCTTGCAAATAAGAGGGAGATCTACGGTTTATTTACAGTTGGGTTGAAATCCAGAAATTTTAGTTTTCAGTTATTTCTTGCTATTGCTTGATTTTCATTTATTTTTCCTGCATTTCCTTTAATTTTCTATTTTCCAAGCTAATTCTTGGCTTTAGGCAGTTTTCTTGTAAATCCGATCTTGGATTTGCATCAAAATATGACTATATGGGTGTGTTTCATACTTTATTTTATATGAATCAGTGCTTGGATCATCCAGTTTTGACACAAGTAGGTTTTTTCAGAGCTTGAAATCAGCAGCTCAAAACTTTCCTAAATATTCAAACCTCAAAAATCACATTTTTCATTAAAAAAAACAAGATCCAAGTATTGATTCCTAGCAAATAGAATATGGCTAACGCGAACACATCTGCACCGTCATATTTGCAAAAAAATGTCAAAATGTCCATTTCGTACTCAACATACACGATTTGTAACATGGATATTCTCATTTTCTTTATATATATATATATATATATATATATATATATATATATATATATATATATATATATGTGTGTGTGTGTGTGTGTGAAAATGATTCCTCCTACCCTCCATAGAGTGTGGACAGTGTTCATTCTCAATGTTCCAAGTCATGCTTTGCAAATCAAACTCCAAGGATATGTTCAGCATGTTTTATTTGCTAGGAATTGGCTGATGAATCATTTTCCTTTGATGAAAAATATCATTTTATGAGTTTTTAAAATTTTGAATTGTTGATTTTTGAAAACCTTATATAACAATCTCAGGTATCATATTCCCATGGACCAAAAGTTGATTCTTGTTAAACATACCATGTTGATTACATCTGTAAGGTCAGGTTGTAAATAAATAAATAAATAAATTTAAACTGTGCATTCCCCCCTACCCGGGTAGTTCGTTGAGCAATAATAACCCTTTATGTTAACGTACTTATTATTGCTCAACCAACAAAAATAACCAAAACATACTTAGAACGGCTCAAAATTTTAAAGATATGAACTTTGTTTTCAACCTCAAAAAGGTCGCTTTCCAATCTAAAATTGCTGTTTTTTTTTAATTGTGTTCGATTTTGTATTTTCCTCGAAATTTGAATCCATTTATCCAACGTCCGATTAATTGGATTGGTGTGATCGTTGCAAAGATTTTTTCTTTTTCTTTTCTTCCTTTTTTTAGGAGAAAAAGAAGAAGAAAAAACTCTTTGTAAGATCTCACTTGACCTTTTGAAAAAGATGTTTTGAAATTACTCACCTTCGTTTTGAAATTTTGTGAGAAAATAGAGAGACAGGATTCGCTCGTAGGTACGAGGTTCAATCGTTCCTGGTGCCTTTACCAGGGGTAATTGAACTAAGGATCAAATCAATGTCTTTTGCTTTGTCTAAATTTGTCTAAGTGATTATTTAAAATCCTAAATGCACAGAGAATCATGCTTGTGCTGTGATGTATGATTTTAGAAATATTTCAAAAATTTGGGTTTTTCAATAGGTTTTGAAAAATACCCTTTAAGAAATGGTTCAAAAATTGAACTTGATTTGAAAAGATTGAAATTCAAATCCAAAATTTGAAGTGAATTTGAGATTGAAAAGGAAATTTAAAATTTGAAATTTTGAGAATTGAATTTGTAACTGAGATCGAAAGTTGAAATAGAATTTTGAGATTTTTGAGAGTTTAAAACTTAGAAATTGAAATCTAAATTGCAAATGACTATTTGAAATTGAAAATGGATTTGGAAGAGAGTGAAATTGAAAAATAAAAGACTGATTTTTTGAAGTTTGGAATTTTGAGAATTGAATTTGTTTTTGAAGTGGAACTTGAAATTAAATCAGAATTTGAATTTGAGACTTTGAATTGATTTTGAAATTTGATTTGATGTTTGAAATCAGAATTGAACTTAGAATTTTGAATTTCAAAGTGAATTCCAAAATTTGATTGAGAATTGAAATAAACTTCATAATTGAATTTGAAAATAAAAATAGAATTCAAAATTTTGGGATTTTGAAAAGAAGATTTTAAACTTGACATTTGAATTTGAAGTGAAATTCAAAGTTTAAGATATGAAATTCAAAAAAAAATGTGAAGTTCAAAAATAAAAATTAAAAGTTGGAATTTGAAGTAAGATTTAAAAATGAATGGAATTGAAAATAAAAGATAAATCTGCATTTATAAATGGAAGTTGAAAAATGATTTTGAATTTTAAAAATGAAAACTGTGTTTTTGAAAATTCATTTCGAAAATCACTTGGAATTTTGAAAATAACTTGAAAGAATTTGGAAAAAATGGCAAATCATGATGTAACTCTATCTTAAATGATGGATGCATTAAAAGAATTTGTTTAAAGATCGAAAGAAAAAGCAAATTTCATTCTTTAATATAATTGAAATAAAATTAAATTGTAATACATTCATGACTATGGTCACAAATATATTCTAATCTAATCTTTATTTAAATTCTAACAAAGAATAAAATAGATTTTTGTGCCTTTATAGGATTTAAAACAAAATTAATTTTCAATATATTCATGACTATGGCCACGAATATATCTTAAATTAATTCATATCTTAAATTATGATAGAGGAAGAAAAGAAAATTTATTTTAGAAAAATATGATGATTTTCAAAAGGGACCTGAAGTGTACGTTAAGTTTTATTCCATAAAATATAAAAATTCTAAGTATTGTTCATATTTTGACTATGGTCATAAATGTGAATAATTTACTTAAGGTTATTTACCTATGGTGCGCGTGCCATTCGCATTATACCATAGTGCTTTTTGAAAAATAAAATAAAATGTCACAAGTAATTATGAGAATTTAAAGTACAACTAAATGCTCATACATTCTAATCTAAACAGAAAGGTAGAAATTCTCATTAATATGAAGTTATTACAATCTTAAATTGAAATTGAATGTTGAAATTTTCTAATCTAGGGAAAAGAAATCAGGGTCTTCCATGCTTCCCTGCAAAATATGAGATAGCACAAGGCAACAGAAATGCAGAATATAGAAAGAAATTGAAAATGCTATGTTAACACTAATATACATATGATTTTGCTTATGCTCTAATGAAAATGCATATGCATATGTGAAGATGAAATGCCTATGTATGAATGAGATGCATATGCATTTGCCTAAGTTCAATGCTTATGCTAATGAAGAAATGCATATGCATTTACCTAAGTATAATGCTTATGCTAATGAGAAATGCATATGCATTTGCCTAAGTGCAATGCTTATGAGAAATGCATATGCCTTTGCCTAAGTGTAATGCTTATGCTTATGAGAAATGCATATGCATTTGCCTAAGTGCAATGCTTATGCTAATGAAAAAATGCATATGTATATGCATAAGTACAATGCATATACCATATGATGAAATGCTACAACAAATGTAAAATGCAAACCAGAGATTAAAAATATCAATGAGGATGAAATAGAAAATGGAGTGATGATATTGCAAACTCAGTAAATGAAAGCATGACAGATGAAAACGGTATGCAAATCACAACAGCAGATCAAAGTAACATCGGCTGTAGAAAAAGTGCGGGAGTCTTGAGATGAATAGTATGCAGTTACAGGAAATGAAATGGTCCTAATTGAGGAAATCTTGTATGTTAAATGAGTGCACATATAGAAATTCCAGAATTAAAATTCATTGAGGGAACCCCCCCCCCCCCCCTTATGACTGATATAACATACACTCAAGCTTGACAAAACTTGAACTACTCATACAACAAGCATATTCTTGGTGACTTGCACATTAACACCAACACCGTATGCTTCTTTTACATTAACCTCTTCAGCGGTAGAGTCACACTAAAACAACAGAGATAATATATGCTCTAGGCTGCCAACATTTAGTAGAACATTCTGTATTTTAAATGATATGGAAACATGAGCTTTAATTTGAAGACCAACATCTGATCTGTGGGTTGGATCAGTTGATATAGTTAGATACAAGTAAGCAATGCTATTTTAATCAGCAAAGGGGACAAATCTTGCTTCAGCAGTGAATGAGTTGCACCAAACTAAAAGGACGTTGTGCTCGTGAAGAGGTGAAATGCTGTGAAGAAATGAGGTAATAAAGTGCAGGAAATGGATGCACAGTGAACACAGGAAATGAAAATGCAGGTGTTGTGTTCAATATTCATGTTAGCTTGTGTGGCATGATGATGCAAGGCTGATGGAATTGGATCCATGAAGCTACAACGAGAAGCATTAAAAGGGGCACAAAATTATAGGCCTGTATTATGAAGATCGGGAGAAAAGAACAGGGTGGATGATGCCTAGCTAATGTAAGACATGATGTAATGATATTGTATTGAAAGTTGAACAGAATGCAACGGCATGAGACATTTAATGAAGCAACAACCGATTCAAATGTAATTGCAGAAGATGCTAAATGATGTTGGACCGATCCAATGTAAGATGAACACAATGCCATGAAATAAATGCAAAGATGATGGTAATGTGCAATGAGCAATATGTGTAGGAGATGCAATATATAGCAAATCAAAATCTGATTTTAAATCAACAAATTATGTGTTTTATCGTAAATCAAGATTTGATTCTGAATCAGTACCTCAAGGTATTTCACAGTAAAATCATAAATCTGTTTTTTTTTAATCAACATATCAAAATGTATTACAGTGAATGCAATCATATGCACACTTTGAGGATCCCACCCGCGATTTCGGGAATTTCTGCATAAGTGTATAACCCCCAAATTGCAGAAAGGTAAGAACCTGAACAACAATGAATGAGTGCATTGTATGGTTAAGTTTCTAATGCCCCAATTCATGAGCAATGACAGTAACCACTCCCTTCCCATTTTTACATTGTTGAATCAAGGTATCATAAAGAACAATTCTCTTGTTACTGAAAAACCCATACATATATGCATTATTATGGCTTGATCTTGTGGATCCGCCAACTATGAACAGTTTCCTCAGAGGAAACTTTAGTGAATGAGCCAATTCCTCAATCCTCCAACGCAATTCACCTTTGAGAAGAGAGGAAAACTCATGACACTATCAGGATAGGATACAAGGTTATCATCAAAGAGACAACACAAACACAAACGCCCAAAGATATAGTGCCAAGTATGGGGGCCCCTTTCTGCACTTATTACAATTTTTGCAGCCACAACAGGTGGACCAATTGATCGGTAAACCCATTCTCTTGAACATGCCCCTAAAGAACAACCATATTGTTTGTTTATTAAAGCCATGGCGAGCCTCAATTATAAAGGTTGAGTACAGTGAAAATGGCAAGTCAATTATCTGCGACCAAAGCATGACACCAGCCAAGAACGCTAGAGTATGAAGTACCTTATTCTTAGGATTCAAGCCTATGAATACTAAAAAGATCTCTTGATTTCTTCCAACCCCACGGCAATGCAAAAACATACGAGATGGTTGAGTCTATCACAATGGCAAAAACTTCATGAACAAAGTAGAAACAACTCTCTTATCCATGCTATAGGCACGAGATTTCTTAAATTTTTCTGGACTGACTACATTTACTAAAGGTTTAGGAAGGGTATGCAACTCCAGTGTTGCATATTGTCTCATGTCCAAATATGTTTCAAAATTGTATGCTAAGATCATAAAACCTATAACGGCTTCCATGTAAGGAAACACCATCCCTTTTTCAAATCAGAAGTTGGCCGACACACACACAGATAGAGAGAGAAAGAGAGGGAGAGGTTTTCGTCTGTGGATTGAATGAAAGGGGGGAGAGGGAGAGAATTCCCTGCTCCATTTGTGAGGCCTGCAACCATTGGATTCATGCCAACGACAGGTAGTTGTGGCCACTGAGGAATCTGAGTTGCTGAACCTTGCAGCCCCTAACCAGGCATAGTAAGAATAGGCTGGTACTTACCAGATTACAAAGAAGAGATCTATTGTGAAAATACAAAATCGGAAGGGGCGCTTGCGGGTGTTGCAAGGGAAGGATAATGGATTTGGGAAATGAGGAGGATGAAGAAAACATGAAACGATGCACGGATTTGCAAATCGCAACACACGAAACAGAAGAAAACAGTAAAAAAAAAAGAAAAATGAGATATAAGATATTCAAGCATACGTTTTAATTGAAATGGAGATGATTGGATGTTGCATAGATGGAAATGAAATCAAAACCTGATGTTAAATGCCAATGCATAGATGAATCATACTGCAAAGATGTTATGTAAATGTGATGCCGTGAACTACAGGTGATGTGGTGAATAAGAATGGGATGTCATGAGGCATAGGTGAACAGATGAAATGAAGGCACGTCTTGCAGCAGACATTAGCCCGGTTTCAGAGCCCTTCCATAGTAAATGTAGCTCAGAATTTTACAGTAAAATCAACATGGATTAAGATTTTACTGTAAAATTAGGTGCAGGGGAGGGATTCCATAATAATGTCAAACATCGAAAAGGGAAGTTACGGTGAAATCAAATGCAGGAAGGGGATTTCAAATCATCAACGGGTGCTGATTTAAAATTTTTCCAATAATTTCATAAACGCATTTATGATGAAACCGAAGAGTATTTTATGACAAACCAGAAATCTAGTGAACCATATGTTGAATAAGATGAGGATGATGCAAAATATGCATAAATAATGAAGATATGGCAATGAATTGCAAAAGAAGACCGAAGCACAGGCAAAATGAAGATAAGAATGAAATCACTATTTTATTGCATGATGCATATTGATGTTGTTATAGGCAGATCGATACTACATCAGGGGCTTCCGATGGATAATGAGAAAATGAAAGAAATGAAATAGCAGTGTAAAATTGAAAAACCAGAGAAGTGCTTAAGATATAAATTCACAGAACAACAAAGAGGGAGAGGAGAGGAGATGATTCTCACTGTGGCTACTGCTGCAGGGTTGATCTCCTTCAATCGACCAGGAAGAGAAAAACCAGAGGAAAAGGGAGAGAGTAAGGGGGAAGAGAAGAGAGTAAGGCTCAAAGGCCCCCTTGCATTGCGCGATGGATCCTTGCCTTCCTCTGCGTTGGTTGTTATATAGGAGGAGACTGTTACATTTTCTTCAAAAAAGGTCCCTCAAAGTTTTAAAGAATTTCAAAATGGAGGCTTTAATTACAAGAATTTTCAAGAAGAGGGTAAAGCTACTTTCTGATTTTTTTTTTTATGTTTTTGAAAGAAAAACCTAAAAATATGACGGAGGGGATCCAGATGAAGTTTTTAAGAAGTTTTGTAAAATATTTTGCTTTGAAATTTAAGGATTTTTTGAAAGGAGGTTTTGTGAAATAACAGGGTTAAAGTTTAAAAATTGAGTTTCAAAATGGATCTGGATCTGAGGTTTTAAGCAAATATCGAGTTTGGATCTCGAATTGAGGAAACATGAGAGAGATGGATCCAAATGAAGATTGGATCTGGATAAAATACCTGAGTCAATACAGAGAATTGATTTTGAATTTTTGAAAATAGAATATCCGGGCTCAGAATTGGATTTGTATATCTGATCTGGATCCGAGGTTGGATCAAGTACAAAAAATGAAATTAGGCTTCGGATCTTCAAAATGAAAATGAATCCGAGAAATGACTAAAAATTACTCAATTGCCCTTCTAAATAACTCAGAAGGTGGGTGCTGAGGGCAAGAAAGGAAATTTTTAAAATTTTAAAAATTTCTAGTGTTTATAATTAGCCGCATCCAATTCAAATCTGAACAGATTACATCCCTAATTGTGAAGCCGTAGGTACTTTAATAGCATCATTTTGGTAAATGACGCTAAGAAACATCTCATAAAACCTAGTTTAAAACTTGTTTTCTGAAAGAGCATGATAAGCCTATTTTTTTGGATGGTAGCATGTTGACCTATAAGTTATCTAAAATTTTGCTGTCGGATAACAATTACCTTGATTTTGTAATTCTTCCCTTAGATTAATTAATTATTACAATAAAATTCTCGAGTAATCATGAAAGCTTTTTTATTTTTCTCTCTATTTGACATCACCAAACCTATGTACAATGCAACATATTAAATACCATACAAAAACTGAGTTTTAACCCAGTCTTCAATTTGAAAAATCTAGTGGGGAGGTTTTGCAAAATTGTATTTTAACACAGCTTTGCAAGAAACCTGTTTTATCCAAATATATATTTGGTAGCATCCAAACAAACCTACCAACGTCAGTGCGCGTCACCTTGTGTTGGGACTTTGCAGGTTTAAAACCCAATGGTATAGTTGTATAACTGGTAAGGGTCTGCCTAACCCCAGCTTGCCTTTCAAAGAAAAAAAAAACAAACAAACCACCAAACCTGGTTCTTAGGGTAAAACACAGTTTATGGCTTTATGTTCAACATTCAAACGGGGCTTATGATGCAAAATTCAATGCAACTTAATTAGTTAATACATTGCTACTCACATATGGTTTATGGTCCTCTATGTGGGCCTTGTGGATTCAATGAATTGTACACCACTGGTGTAAGTAATATGCCCTTGGTGCAGAGAGAGAGAGAGAGAGTTTTGATTTCCATGAAATGTTGTGCAAAAAAAGTAGAAACTACATAGGATTGATTGCGGGCACAATGTTTACAAAGACGATGATGGTACAAAAAGAGGAGGAGGTGGTGGCGATGTTGAGCAAACAAGCCCGTTGGAGTTGGTGAGTGACTCAGTGGAACTTGAGGCTGGTCAAGATGTTGTTGTTAACAGGGTCAGCCAAGTGATCCAGCAGGTTTTGGAATGGGCCCACACCGGTGACCAACCCTTGGACGAAGTAGCCCAGTACGGCCAACATGGCCAAGCGCCCGTTTTTCACCTCCTTGAGCTTCAACTCCTTGAGCGACTTCTCATCCTTGCCGAACCCCAACGGGTTGAAGAGGGGCCCACCAGGGTAAGCAGGGTCCCCTGACCCACCCAGGAACTTCTCAAGCCCTAAGAAATACTGCTTCCCCATCGAACCCGGCTTAGCCCAGTCCTGGAACCTCCTGTGCTCGGCGAACCCCATGAGGGCCAACTCAAAGACAAACAGCGTGTAGGGATCAGCCCAGTAGCTGTAGGTCCCAGCCGGAGGGATGACCCCGGTCTGGAACCAAGGGAGAGCTGTTTCAGGTGGGATGAGACCCAGCTTGCCAAAGATCTCCGGGGCGATCGCGCCTGCAGCTCCTAGCATGGCGAACCGGCCATTGATGATCTCGCCATATGCCAACCAGCGCGGCTCAATGAAACCACCCGTACCTTCTGGGTCCGAGAGACCAAGTGGGTCAAACCCAAAGTCTCCTGGTAAACTTTTTTTTTTTTTTGCCAAATTATAAAAGAGAGAAACAAATAAGTTCGTTAGCCACAATTGAGTCATTTGAAGGTAATTAAAGGTACGTACGAGTCTCAGAAATAGGAAGCGGTACTTTTATAACTTGGAAGGAACAAATCCCCAAAGTGTTTGGCATCGTCGGAGGGGGGGGGGGGGCTTAGCTGCTAGATGAGTGAGTGGTCTGGTCAGGGTTCTATTCTCATGGATGTCTGCCCATTTCATATAAGAAAGGGTAAAGGCATTATGCTCCGTGAGGGCAAGAGGTGCACACCATCGAAGCTATCTTAAGTACGACGGGCCTAGCTAGCACCACTAAGTCTTTGATCCCGAAAATGGTTGCCCCGTTTCTCATTAAAAAAAAAAAAAGGAAAAAAGCTAAAAATTAAAACTTGTAGATTACCTGCCATCCAAGTAAGAAAGGCTCTGCTTAGACGCAAACCACAGCTGTCTGTTCGCTCCTTGCTGGAAAAAAAAAAATAGACTTAAAAGTGTCAAACAATGAGAAGCGTCGTGTTTGCTTGAATTAATCGTTGTATACATGCGTTAGTAGCTATAAACTTCATGCGGCATAAGCACAGATTTTTTTTATTTTTTTATAATTCAAAGTAAAAGAAAAAAGAAAAACATCACCGGCCACGTATGAATTTTTTTGATAATTCACAGGAAGGAAGGAAGGGGTTATACCTTGACCGGTGGGGTGGAAGCTGCCCTTACGACAAAAGAAGAGGACTTGTTGGTGGGTTGAAGTTGAAGGAAGGATGGAGAAGGTGAGAGGGGTCGTCCTGTGAAGACCTGCCTCCCTGTCTCCACAGACGAACTGCTGGAAGCAACAGACACCAAAGCGTGAGCAGAAGCCATTGCCATTCTCTCTTATCCTCCTCTCCCTTCCTTACCGCCTTTCTTTGTGAGAGCAGAGCACCCCAAGAGTCGGGGAAATATGATGAGTGGGGGGGTGCGAGTTGGTGGGGCCTTGGAAATCTGGTTAATCTGGTGTGGCACCAATGCACATTGGTCTAGCATCTTGTCTAGCCCAAACGGATGCTGCCAACTGGACACTCGTCATGGATAGAGGATCCGTGGTTCCAGTTGAACGCATGAATCTTGCCAGCCACGTGGTGCGTCACTATTGGGAGATATCCTTGATTGTGGAAGGGATCTTTTCTTTTCCTCGTTCGTCTCTGTGGCTCTAGTAAATAGGACCCGTAATTAAACCAGCTGAACGACCCGAGCTTGCTTAGCTCATTCTTGTGGAGAGCCAAGCCCAGTTCAAGCTGGCTTGTTTACAAAGAAAATGCATTTGTTTTAGGGTCGGGAGAAATAGGATTACAAAAAAAATATATGTACAAAATATTTCTTGCTGTCTAACGAGCTTCTACGAGTCCAGCCAAGAGATCTCTTTATGAGTTGAACATGAGCCAAGCCACTAAGTGCTTGGCTTGTTTGCCAGCCCTACTAGTAAGTAAATAAGGGTGGGAACACTCGCACGTGCATGCATATTCAACTTGCAGAGCTTATTTTATGAGTTTAAACGATCTCTTTTCTTTACGAGTTGAATATGAGCCAAGCCACTAGCGGTAGTGGCTTGGCTTGTTTGCCAGACCTACTAGTAAATAAGGGTGGGAACATGCATTCCCGTGTGTGTGCATTTGTGAAGACGGATAATGATTCTACTGAAAAATAAACGGCCTGAATGGTTTCCTTCCATTTTGGATCTGTAATATTTTGTACTCCTTGTTGCTGGTGGGGGTCGATCTAATTAACTCCAGCCTGTCAATAAAAAAAACAAAGAAAAAACAAAAAGCAGAGGACACAAGTTGGCTGGTGGGGTAGTCTAAGAAGGACTCGATCTCATGCTGCAAGAGTTGCTCGGTCAAATAGGCCAACATGACTCGATCAAGTTCAAATTCATCTTTTGAGACGGAAAATTGGATAAAAGGAACGCGTTGTTTTTGCACACTTGGTCCGTTTGGTTGTTACAAAACATGAGACTCAACCTCCATTAGGCACCATGGTTTATTTACTTTAATTAAGAGACCATTTTGCAACGCAGTGTAGCTAGCTATTTGGAAGGACGTTGGCCCTATAATTAACGAACTGAGATCGGGTGCAACGTGATTTCACACATTAAGTATATGGTGCTGCACCTGATCACCCATCATCTACTGTTACACATTAAGTATGCTGCTGCACCTGATCACCCACCATCGACTGTTACGCCCCCACAGCTGACAGACTGCATCCCAAAGATGGTGGATGATCAGGTGCGCAGCAGCACACTGGAAGCATGAAATCACATTGCACCTGATCCTCCCTGGTAATGAACCCTCCACCTCAAGATGAAACTAACATGACAGTGCAAACGATTTGTTTACTTGCAGTACCAATTAGGTGACTCACCCAAATCAAATCAAATGTAACATCTTGCTACAAAAAGTAGTGCTATTCAAAGTTGGTGTATGTTGAATTTTCTAAGATTAAACTTATTCATAAATCTCATGACATGACATGACATGAGAGTTTTCTCTTCCTTTTTTTACTAAACCCCCCGGGAGAATAAGCACAATATAGAGTAACAGTTTTTTTCCTTGTTTCTCTTTCGAACGAATCTAATGGCTTTTATCTTTTTCAGTACTTCGAATTTAAAACCACTTTCACCATTTGTGGACGTGGGAGGGAATCTTCAAAGGAGTTTAAGTTTTGACACTATTCAAATTCACACAAAAAGATTTGTTATAATTCAAAACACTCTCTTTCACACTAAAAAAATGTTATAATTCAAAACTATCTCTCTCTCTCTCTCTCTCTGACCATCTCGTATGTTTTGAATGAATAGAATACTCGCTGGATACCATATCATTCTATTTGAAACATTTAAATGGGACAGCTATTTAAGTGGAACTAAAATCTTACCCACCTGAACCTGTAAGTTTATTGCACCAACTATGTGGATCATGGTATAGTTCTATTAGGTTTTCTGGCCCTACGTACACACATTGATGATGGATTAGTTCCAGAATGAACCTAAAAGAGTCCACAAAGTGTGGCCATGGCCCATGGGAGCGTGCTTGGGAACTCTAATTGGTTGGATCCAAAACAAGTAAGGTTAGACATGGACCAAATGTGGCTTTATTCAGATCAGATTGGTTAGATTCCTTAACAGGAACAAAACCTGGTTTGGGTATCCCTAACTCAAATTGGGGTTATTAGCTATAATTTATAGGCAAAAATATCATTTTTTTATATGTAAGACCTGAGAATACAAGATTTTAGGCCTTCTTCAATGGCTAGGGTTGAACAAGTGAAAATCTAGCTGGTTCAATTTTTTTCATCCCAACACTGTTAGCGCCACTTTTTGGATGATGGCTTCTCCTTGGAGTGAGGGTGTTTTGGATCCAGACTTGTAAGAGTCCACGAGACTTGATCCATACCCATCAACCATGAATGCTGCGGATTGCAATCTGTGATGTGATTTTTTACACATCCTCTATTGAAGGCTGCCAGTGAGGTGGCTTATCCTTCCAATTCTCTTACAAGTATTATCAATAACTGCTAAAACTGAACTTCGTTAACTATTTCCCGAGTCAAAAAATTTTACAAAAGCTAAAACACTACAGAACCCAGTTTACACCCAATGGGTTTTATTGTCATCCAAACGGTACCAGTGTGTGTGCAGACAAGATGGATTTGACATAACATCGAGGTTAGAGGATGAACGGATAAGGGTCTTTTGGCTTTCTTAGAAGTACAACAATCTCAAACGCAAATGAATTCTGTACCGTGAACCTATTTGCACCACCACACCTCTGTAGATTTTTACGAGACACTTGAATTTTCCTGTGAACTCTATAAGAACAAGTGGGTAGCTAAAACCACTTCCAGTAGTTTTTTTACAGGAAACAACGGCCATTCTGCCAGCATCTAGAATGAGCACAAAAAAAATCCATCTGCTGTATCAATGAACACCTACAGATACTCTTTTCTCAGAAGTTCCCAATAAAATCTCTTAGTCGTGCTCATAAGAGAGCAAAATTTTTAGGATCAATAGTGATGGTTGAATGGAAAGTCGCTCATTTTATCCAAGCAGTCTCAAGTTTAATTTGCTACCATCAACATGACGAGAGAGAGCAGAAAACCCAAATAAGTAAAAACATAACACAAAACAAATATAAACACAGAACTCCATTATCAAGTTTACTAAAGTTTTGGCAGGTGTATGTATAAAGTAAAATAAATATCAAATAGAAGTGATCTAAAATCAACTTTTAGTAGACAAAATGAAAAATGTAACAATAACAATGACAATGACAACAGCAAACAACAACCACAATCATCTAAGAGTGCAGAAAAAGCAAAACATGAAGAGAAGTCTACAATCAACAAACCGTAAAATCTAAAGCTTAGAAACAGAAAATATATGCCATCACATAAGTTGACAGCTTTCCATACAAAGTAGTAAGAGTATCATAATCAGTACAACTATTAAGTACATCCTTTGTGATTGCAAATGCATTATTATTTCTTTCCTCTCATGAATCCGATACAAATGAATAAATGATCGTGTAGTGATTTTCAATAAACATTTAATATATCAGAATTTTACTATGCTGTTCCAGAGCAGCCACTACATCTCTCAACCAAGATGGATGCAGCACCTTCCCCTAGCCTTTGTTTTGGTGACTGGCATCATATCTACAGTTCTATCTTTTGTGCCTGGACGTTTCTAATATGCAATTTGCATAGAAATATACTTCCAACAAGGAGTAATTTTCAGGTTGTACACTTCGTATGTAAGCAAATCTATTTTACATGACTTCTTCCACAAATGTCAAACATTGGATCAGAGAGGCTGGAGAAGCATGGCAACGACAGGGATCAATATTAGGAGATGACATGGTATTGAATTTGTACCAAAAGGGAAAACAGTATATGCTACCTGATAGTTCTCTTTCTTCTCTGGTGTAGTTAGACTGGTTAAACATGTAGCTCCGAATATGGGTGCACATTATGCTTGATAACGATCCCATCTGGATAGGAACTCTGCAGCCGTGGACATGAAGCCACTCCTCGTCTCGTCCTTTAGGCACCGTTTGGAAACTGTCTTTTAGTAGATTCCATAATGGCCATGGATTTACCAAATCTTTTGGGTCATTTGGGAGCACTCTTTAAAATCCATTAAGGATTCCCCACTTCCATGGTCATGATGTTTGGGATGCAGTTTTCACCCTCATAAATAAACTAAGAAAGTGACGAGAAGGTCACTGGTGTGACCATCCTCAGTGTCACTGGTGTAGCATTTGGTAATTACCACCTCACCCTGGTGATAGCTGAAATGAGGATTTGGAACTGGCAAAGGTCATGCCAGTTCCTACTTTGGACCTTTTTCATGGCTTCCAAACAGTTTTGGAAGTGGGGATTCCACACTTACCACTCCGGTGACCTCCGATGGTCACTTTCCAAACAGAGCCTTAATGTCTTTGACAATTTTTTAGTCATGTTCTAGAGGTGCAGGCATGCTGCTTACTGCAGTAACTCACCAGTAGATCAAGATAAATGGTCATAACCCCAAGCTATGTTACACTGACACCGATAAAAGGACAAAAGATGCACTATTCTTGTAAAATTTCCTATTAATAATAGTATATAAGGCAACATGTCATGGGACTAAACTGGAGCACCTATGGCATAGCACCTAAGTTCATAATTTTACTGCAAAGTACAGTGGAATTAGTCATTTTAGCCTTAAGATGGCATGAATGAAGATAGCCATCATTTTAGTGAAGTTCAGTAGGTGATGGAACAAACAAGCAGACAGAACATCCCTGTGTTTCACATTCATTTCCTCTACATAGATTGTGTCATTAGAAATTGTGTTCTACTACATTTATAGATTTTCAGTTTTCAGAAAAATCAAAGGAAAACAAATAACCTTGATCTTTGTCAATATTATAAGGCATTCATCTTTTGAAAAGCTAAGAACCTCTTTTAGCACAAGCAATGCCAATGCCAAGGATCCTATAGAAATTAAGCATGAAGAAGCAAGCAAGTTAAATAATCCCATAAAAATCATCGTTACACTAAAGTGATAAATGACATTGATAAAGTCAGATTGATACGCTAAGTTATCTCGATCATGTTTGGATTCCAAGTCATAGAACAAACAACTCAATATTCATCTAACAGAAACAGAAGTTGCAAAAATAGTACGTTAAACAATTAGAAACAATGAAACTCAGTTTCTCAGAACGAAATTAAACCCCAAAACTACAAGCATCCTTTTTCAAAAATGCGTTATGGTACCATACTTCTAACAAAACTTGGGCTACTCCACAGTATTCCTTTTTCTCGATCCCTTTCTCCCCGCCTTCTTTTAGACACTAGAAGACTGCCAATTTCACATTAGCTTTGCTGTCTCTTAGTAAAAGAAGAATTAGATGAACCATAAACTACTGATCTCCAATAATTGCGTTTCCAGATGACCCAATTTCCTTATGCTTTAACACTTCTTTTTTGCTTCTTGACAACCTTCAGCTTTCCCTGTTTCTGACCATTCAGTGCTTTTAACGCTCCAGATGATACTCTATCGGCCATTCCGCTAATCACCTTTTTCTTCTTCTTCCTCTTTTCACCCAACTTTCCAACATTACTATCTCCATGATCACCAATACCAACATCAGAATCTGATGAAACGGCATTAGACTCAACTTGGATTAAATCCATATATTGAACTTCATGAATCCTTCCCCTCTTGGATTGTTTCTTCTCCGGTTTCTTCCCAATGTCTGAGACCTCTTTAACCGATTCTTTCTCACCGGATAGAGTTTCTGCTTTTGCTACACCAGTATCAATCTTAAGACCGTTCTCAGGCAGCACCTGATAAATCGGCAACGCCAACGACTCCAACGACTTCAAGTGGAAAGAGCGAACGTTCTCCCATTTCTTCGGGATGACCTCGACAATCCCTTCAACGGCTGCCAACACATTGCTGATTATCTCCTCTCTCTTCTGCGACACCTTCCCGACCTTAACAAGGCTACAAGTACCCGTTCTCAGGAACAGAAACGTCGAGTTGCAGGCGTTCTGCATCTGCTCCTTCCAGTTCTTGTGGGTCAGATCGACGGGTACCGGGATCTTCTTCTTCTTGAAGAAGGCCTTGCCGAGGAGGCGCGGCAAGAGCGGGATCACCCGTTTGTCGGCGAAGAAGAGGTCGTAGGATCCGCAGAGCTTCCGGCGAGCCTCGAAGGGGCGGTAATCGGTCTTGAGTTTGGAGAGTTTGAGTACTTTGGAGATGGGTATCCGATCTTCTTCGATCTTCTGCTTGGCGGCCATGGAATTGAGGGATTTGGGGCGGTCGTCGATGATGAGGCAGGTTTCCAGGGATCCGTCAAAGGGGAAGAGGGGATGGGGGAGGGTGATCTTAAAGGCGTTGGTTCTGGGAGTGGGTGGTATCTTCTTGAGGGTGAGGATGAGATACAGGAACTCGTCGTGGTCGAAGAGTTGGGCTTTTTGGTACTTGGGCCTCGAGGTGACCCATTTGAGGAGGGCGTCCACCGCCTTCACCACCGTCTCCTCGCTCACCCTCGACCACGATGGTGGTGCTTTTGCCATAGCAGTCATGACCATGGAGGCCTTGATGAACCGCCGCAAGAGAGAGAGAGAGAGAGGGTTGCCTGGTTATATATGGAGAGAGAGAGAGAGAGAGAGAGAGAGAGAGAGAGACTTTGTCCCTCTGCTCACTGGCAGCACCAACCCAACGGTGAAACAGAGCTCGCCGACCGGAAAAGAGAGAGAGAGAGAGAGAGAGAGAGAGACCCCGGCAATAAAAACGGCGACGGCAATGCCTATTTGCAAGGGGTTGAGGGACAGAGAGGAAAAGAGGGAAGACGGCGAACCGTGCCTCTTACGGATTAGGGTTAGCCGTTAGAGACAAAATGGACGAAAAGGGCTCAAGTATGTCAATGGATCGGATTTTATCTGATACTCAGATTTGGTTTTGGTAAGCTGAAACAATATTGGATTCCCCACCCGAGTCTGAATCTGACTCTGACTCTGACTCTGACTCTGAATCTGAATCTGAATCCGAGTTTGTTTAAGCATCATCGAATTGGCCGATTGAGGCCACCTAGATTTAGTGTATCAGCTGAACCGAATCAAGTCGTCCTGAATTGTCTGATTTCCTAAAACGGGTCCAATCAACCACTTTCTTGAATTTAAATAGACCCGAATTGATTGGACTTGACTAACTTAAGTTGAACCCATTACATTTTGATAACACTGGTTAAATGAACCCAGTTTTAGCTAGCTCATTTACAAAATAATACATTTTTAAACTTTGAAAACAATAAAATTTAGATTCTAAACCTACCAAACCAATAGAAAAAAAATGAATTGTTTGAATACACTCATGATGGAGAAGGGTTGGATTTGTCAGACCTTAACTAGTCCTCTTCCTGTCCAAAACCCCACAACAAGAGAAACCCTAAAAAGGGCAGCAAGATATTGGACTCTCTTCTATCCTCTCGTGTGCAAATCCCCAACAGTTTAGTTAACGGGCCGGATATGATACGACTCATAGTGGAGATAGGTTGGATTTTTCAGACCTTCCAATTATAGATTTTCATTCTAAATTGTAAAAATGCACAAATCTGACATAGTTTTTATACACGAAACAAATAATACAGTCTGACTCGGGTGGGTCTGGTAGTGTAATACCCGTCAATTTTATCAGATAAATAAACTTGAAATTTAGGTTGTTAAGCTGGTACGAGGTTATTTTTATCATTTTAATTGTTTATTCGTAATTGGATCTTGAATATCTTATTTGGATCTTCAATATTGGATCTCTAATATCATGTTCAGAACTTCAATATTCCATTTGGATCTTAGAGATCGGATCACTAAAATTGATATTTAATAATGGATTTTGGTCAAATGTATTGGATCTCTGGTATTGGATCCTCATTATCAGGATCAAATTTGATATTGGATCCAGGATGAATGAAGGATCAAGTTAGGGCATGAAAACGACCTCCTTCTCGCTCTTCCTCTCAAACCCCTGCTCGGTAGTGGAGCAACCGAAGCCGGCGGACTCGCCTCTCGCAACAGCAGCCTCCCTCTCGACGGAAAGAGGTAGGGTATTGTATTTTTCTTTCTAGTATGGCATGGGGTCACGCATGCTATGTGGGTTGTTCGAACCCCCAAATCCATCGAGTTGGGGGATTTAGACTACTGCGGAAAACCCCAAATCGAGTTCCTCCTTTGCTCAGTTTTTGGATCAACGTTATCGAAAAAACCCCAAATCACCGATTTGGGGGGGGGGGATTTTTCAGATTCTGTTAAGGGAGATTACCTATGATGTTCGGCATATACACGCTGATTCAAGTATGCAGTGGGTCTGTTACGAATACTTGCCAAAAAGGGTATCTCGATAAAGTTTGACATGTGATTCCTGTGTGATCAGTCACGCTTTACTAATAAACTTGTTTATTCACATTACATTTTCCTACTGTCTTGTTACACCAGATTTGCTAAAAGATCGGATCTTTCTTTTTGGTTGAAATGCTCTTGGGACAAACTCTAATTAGATATGTTGTGATTCCTAATTAGATCAAATAGTTTTGTTTCCAATATAAATTAAAGTAGGGTTTGCTATGGTTTTTCATGGTGTACTTGTTCCAAGTATGTGGGTTATTACATCAAAGTCATCTGTGGGGGTTTATGTTTTGAGCAATACAGAGGTAGGGTTTAAATGATTCTGTAGTGTATTCTGTTGCAAGTAATGGAATGAGTTGTTTCACAACCAATCGACGTGACCGAGCCTGTGTAGACGTCTCTCTTAAAAGTTTTAATTTCTCAAATTGTGATTTTCTGCATAACATAAGTTGTGTGCTTGGTTCTGCAAGTATTCTCTACCCAGATTTGCTTTTCGGTAAGTATGGATCTTAGGGGAAATCCCTGTTGTCCCATTTTTTTTGGGTACTTTATATGCCTAGTGTTGTGAATGAAGGTTTTGGTTTGGAATGATAGGATTTCCTCTGCATTCCTGGTATACGTCCTGTATATGAACCTGGATGTTTTATGAAAACAATTATATATAGGTCCCTGAGTATGAATAAGTCCCCTGAGGTAAGTCTTGTGCATATGATTGAGCGTTACGTTTGTCCAATACTATTCATGATTCCAGTTTTGTGGATTCAATACTATTAATCATGCTTGGTAATGGTATATTTTTCTCTCTCTTATATACCCTGAATTAGCAGGTCGTGTACCTCTGTTCGACAGGTTACTGTTTGTCATGGAAAGATATTTTCATAGATGATTTCCATATAGGATCTCGATTCTGGTTACACCTTATAAGTGCTCAAGGCTATGTTGTAACTGTGTTACTATGTCTTGTTGGGTACTCTGCAAACTTTTCCATTCCATTAAGTGCCAACTCAACATAGAGGATGTCTTTTGATTCTCTGGATTGTTGGTTTAATAGTCATGCATGACCTAGAATCAGGTATATTGTTTCACAGAATCTTGCCAAATAAATCTAGGTACCTGGATTGCGGTCTAGCTATCTCTCCACATGGAAAGTGTTCAAAGCTGGTGTTTCTTGTGAATACAGCAAATCAGTACGATAGTAGATATGATGCAGCAAGTGTCTGCATCATATAGGTGTTGGTGCTGGTATATGGCAAGATGCAGTGGCCTTCCCCAAAAGGGTCATGGGTTGCACCTACATTATGTATACACGGTATAATATGTACTTTAAATACAGTACTCTGCTTCTATAGAGAAAATGCAGAAAGTACTCTGCATAGATAAATAGGTAAATCTCTGATCGGATTGTAAGAACATTACAAACGTGGAAATATTGTTTTAAATGCATAGTATTGTATTTTGTGGTTGTCATAGGTCATATACAAAAAAAAAGGATCTCATTGGTAGAGCCACGATTGGTACATGTACGTTTTCAGTAAAATCGATCCTTGTGGTCACCATGGGGAAATTTGTGATTTCCAATTTTGGAGATTAAATCACATATAATGTTGACGTTCGATTGTATATTAAGCCATACCTTATGTGTGTACTTAGTTGATGATAAGTTTGATGTTCAATTGCATATTAAGTGGCAGAGTCTCTATTGTTCAAATTAAGCTGCATATTCTCTTATAATCAAATGCCTATTAAGTTGGGTATTCTCTTATCATCAAATGCCTATTAAGTTGCTTATTCTCTATTGTTCAAATGTGGGTCAAGTTGAATACTTTTCTGAGGTGCAAAGGCCTAATAAACCACATTTTCTGGAATTATCAAATGCCAATTAAGATGTATTTCTTGTGAAATATTCAAATGTGAATGTGAGTTTGGGAAATCTTGCCTAATGGGCAATATGGGTTGGGTACCTGATGCGGGTACTCGGATTGATGAGCTTTCACTAAATGTCAATAACACTGGTGAAAAACTTAAATTTAAAATTTATGGTTTGACTGATTTAAAGGTACTGAAGCTTGTATGCTTTACTGGTTTAAAGGTATCGGAACACTCTGAGTGGATTTGTGCGATCAATATGAAAAGAAAAATTGGGATGTATATGTACCTTGGTAAAATGACTACAGTTGGAAACTTACTACTATGGTAGTAGGAGGTAGTTGAGGAAATGCCCATGTACTTCGGGAAAATAATTAAATGAAAAGATAACTCACTCAGATTTGGGCTTACCTTGAAGAAGGTAGGTAGTACAAAACTCTGGGGAGATGTGTTTAACTGTTTCGAGCTAAAGTGACTCGTTGGTCCCCAGTCCTCGGAGTTGGGGGGGACCCGAACTACCAATGTATCCTAGACGGTAGCTCTTTGTTCTTCTACAGAAGTTAGGGATGCATCCCGTTTTGGTTTTGGCCTTTGGGAGGTTCTCTCGATCACTGACTGCTTCCTTAGGATTTACAGTTTTGGTTAGAACATTCGGGTTAATAAAACATCCATGAATAATAAACCCCTGAATGTTCTTTTTCGTTATGAGTGATTCAGCCCGCGTGTACCTGTGGGATAATTAAGGATAAACATTTGAATTAGATCATCTTAGGCATCGCATCTAAGTAAGTAGTGATATATTTATAATTTTATACATATACAGTTACTTGTGACATGTGAATATTTAATTTCAGCATGCAATGAAATTTGTGTTTATGTGATATTTAAATTTTGCTAATGATGTTACTTGCTAGTTAGCTTCTGATAAATTATTGACTGGCGTAGCATAGAGCTTTATTGATTCTTGTATATACTGAAAATCACACACGACACCCACATCACATACTTGACACATGATATACCTGAAAGAAAAATTACAGTAATTCCTACTTAGACAGTTGTAGTCTAATTCTCATAAATTTATAATTTTTCAGGTGAAGAATAGAACATCATGAGTGGCTGCGGAATGGGGTGTTGATCGAGATGTTTGGTTTATTGTGTTCTCGGGACATCTCAAATTAAATTTCAATCTATTAAAATTCTTGTTACTTGGAAACTCTGATGTCAGTATTTATTTGGAATAAAATTAATGGTGTTGCTTGATCACTTCTGTAATGCACCTGAATGTTTAACCCAATGAAATGGTTGTTTTTGCTATTATTAATATGAAAAAAAATCTCTAAAAATTTGGGTTAAAATTTTGGGGCGTTACAGTTATGGTATCAGAGCCTGGGAACAATAAATCAAAGATCACGGTCGTGACACACCCTGCAAGCGCTCTGTGAGTATAATTTATTTTGTTTTGTTATTGATCATGTTACTTGTTCTTTTTATTGTGATGCTCATATTAGTATATAAGTAAATTCACGCCTACAAATAATTAGTTTTGACTTATTAGGTGAATGACACATCACGCCTACAAAGGATTAGCTTTTAGGTTGTTGACTTATCACGCCTACATAGTTTCATTGTAGATGATTGGATTATGATTGTCTGAATGGATCTATCATACTTGCATAGCATGATTGATGTGTGTATCATGGATCTCTGACTAAATTTTTTAGTAGATAGGTGCGTGTGTTTCACGTCGAAATAATCAAATGTGATATGATGTAAGAATTATCAATGCACATGGAATGATGAAATGATTTAATTGTCTTAGATGCATATATGATTTGAATCATGTGTGCATAATTTGAACTACGTAGAAGTTACGTATCTTGATGTTTAGTCGATTCTTGGTATATGTAGAATCACATTGTATAGAACTCATACTTTGGTTACACATGCATCGAGGTTAAATTTGAAAAATGCAATGTTCCTAGTGGCAATGATATGATGTATAGGATAATATGCTTCTGTATGATATGATTGAAATGTCACGTGATCTAAAATTTTGAAATCATGTGATATATGCTTAAGTTCAATAGTGAACTATGGTTCATGAAACCTTATTAGTGAAAGGTGAATTTCGTGATTTTTAGTGCCATATGAAGTGATGTGATGCATATTGACGATATGTATGCTTGTGCCCATATTGATGGCTATCGACCTTAAGAGTGGTTATTTGTATTGATGCATATTTCACTATTTTGGCACATGTTGAGGATTGTTCACCAAAGGATTATTTCTGAGGGTATGTATGATCATGATCAGTTAATCCAGCTAGAGTGGTAGATCTAGTAGATCTCTTTGAGGAAGTACACTATCCAAGTGCGGGTAGCCGCAAAGACGGTGAATTTCTGTGAAGAAGTGTATTGTCCAAGACCAGGTATACCCTCTAGGACGGTAATTCCTTGAGAGGTCGTGCATTTTTCAGACCGAGTGATCCGACGTGGATCTTGTTAATCTTTAATTAATAAAGAGTTATGGTAAATTGGGAGAATTTGCTGAGATTGATTGATATAAGTCAGTTAGAGATCAATAGATTTGGCTTTAGTTATAGCATAATTGGATCATTGTTGATTTTAGATCTTGATATAATATTATGTTATGTCTTTCGTGGATAGATGAGCCATTCTGTGAGAGAATTACGCCTTGAGCGAGATCTTGATCAGAGACAACTAGTCGCGCAAGGCCTTGAAAAATAAGAATAAGTGGAGGTTATTCAGGACAAGAAGTATGTTAGAAATAGCGATGACAACAAACAACGACGTGATTATGATAAAATAAAGGAAACCCCATTCAATAATCAAGAACAAGCTAAAGGAATAGCAGGTCGTGTCTATCATCCGTGACTAAACAAGTAGGAAGTAGTGAATATACACTCTGTCTTAGGTTAAGACTTTTCCGTGATTTAGTATGGTTTTGCCATCAAAGAAATCATATTTGTCGAGAGCAAATTTTAACTCCAAACTTCTCTTAGAAACTCATGGTGTGTTGTCCTGATCCTTATATGTTGGGAGCTCGCACACATATATGCATAATTGCCGATGCCAATTCCCTCAGACTACGATCTCTACGGGAATCCTGCAATAAAATTTTGAGGACGAAATTCTTTTGAGGGAGAAATGATGTAATACCCGTGAATTTTATCAGATAAATAAACTTGAAATTTAGGTCGTTAAGCTGGTATGAGGTTATTTTTGTCGTTTTAACTGTTTATTCATAATTGGATCTTCAATATTGGATCCCTAATATCTTGTTCAGAACTCCGATATTCCATTTGGATCTTAGAGATCATATCACTAAAATTGATATTTAATAATGGATTTTGGTCAAATGGATTGAATATCTGGTATTGGGTCCTTATTATCAGGATCAAATTTGATATTGGATCTAGGATGAATGAAGCGGATCAACGAAGTTTAAATCAGATTCTTAATAAGAAAATTTCTATATTGGATCTATAACACTTTATTAGGATCTGTAATAGCCTAGGCTATGTTTGGATCCACATTACTTCGTTTGGATCCTGGACGTCGGAGATTTAAATATAGTATGGATCCAATTAAAAATTTTAATATTTGGATCTATAATAATTTGTTGGAATCCACGATAGAGTCTTTTGGATCCATGAATATTAATTTGGATCCATAGTTCCAATTCATAGTATAAAGAAAACCTTGGATCCTTAGATTTGGATCTCTAGTAGGGATTTATAAATAGATTGGATCTAGGATCCATATCAATTAGGGTCCATATATATATATATATATATATATATATATATATAAAGAAATAATAATATAAAATAAACATAAACTATGCGTTAACATGAGGATCCACAGTTGGATCCAGCCTGTGGATCCACATCGCAAGAGGGACGCAGATCCAACACGCAGTTGGATCCCGGGTCTCGGACCCTCTTGGGTCTCAGACCCGGACCCGGGCCGCGCCCCGTGTAAGGAGTAAAAAAAAAAGTAAAAGGGTTGTAAGTAAAGGGGCAAACGAGGGCCCGATAAAATCTGTTAGGGTTCTGAAGGAACCTTAACATGATGGAAAGGGGAGGGGGTTATGTGCACAGCCGCAGGGTGAAAGGAGGGAGGTAACCGACCTCCTCCTGTTTCAGAGCACCCTCCTACATAACTCCCCTCCCACACCCCTCTTCTCCTCCCACGCTCCCTCTTCCCTCTGCCTCCCATCTCCCTCTCATTTTTGTGTGCGACAGCAGGACCACCGACGACCTCCTTCTCGCTCTTCCTCTCAAACCCTTGCTCGACAGTGGAGCAACCGAAGCCTGTGGACTCGCCTCTCGCAACAACAACCTCTCTCTCACCGGAAAGAGGTAGGGTACTATATTTTTCTTTCAAGTATGGCATGGAGTCACGCATGCTATGTGGGTTGTTCGAACCCCCAAATCCATCGAGTTGGGGATTTAGACTACCGCAAAAAACCCCAAATCGAGTTCCTCCTTTGCTTAGTTTTTGGATCAACGTTATCGAAAAACCGCAAATCACCAATTTTTTTTTTTTTTTTTTTGGGGGGGGGGGGAGGTCAGATTGCTGTTAAGGGTGGGTTTCCCATTTTTGTAAAAAAAAAGGGGGATTTTTTAGATTCTGTTAAGGGAGATTACCTATGATCTTCGGCATATACACGTCGATTTAAGTATGCAGTGGGTTTGTTACGAATAATTACCAAAAAGAGTATCTCGATAAAGTTTGACCTATGATTCTCGTGTGATCAGTCACGCTTTACTGATAAACTTGTTTATTCACATTACATTTTCCTACTGTCTCATTACACCAGATTTGATAAAAGACTGAATCTTTCATTTTGGTTGAAATGCTCTTGGGACAAACTTTAATTAGATATGTTGTGATTCCTAGTTAGATCAAATAATTTTGTTTCCAATATAAATTAAAGTAGGGTTTGCTATGTTTTTTCATGGTGTACCTGTTTCAAGTATGTGGGTTATTACAGCATAGTCATCTGTGGGGGTTTATGTTTTGAGCAATACAAAGGTAGGGTTTAAATGATTTTGTAGTGTATTTTGTTGCAAGTAATGGAATGGGTTGTTGCATAGCCAATCGGCGTAACCGAGCCTGTGTAGACGTCTCTCTTAAAAGTTTTAATTTCCCAAATTGCGATTTTCTGCATAACGTAAGTTGTGTGCTTGATTCTGCAAGTATTCTCTACCCAGATTTGTTTTTCGGTAAGTATGGATTTTAGGGAAAATTCCTGTTGTGTCATTCTTTTTTAGGTACTTTATATGCCTAGTGTTGTGAATGAAGGTTTTGGTGTGGAATGATAGGATTTCCTCTGCATTCCTAGTATACGTCCTGTATATGAACCAGGATGTTTTCTGAAAACAATTATATATAGGTTCCTGAGTATGAATAAGTCCCCTGAGGTAAGTCTTGTGCATATGATTGAGTGTTACGTTTGTCCAATACTATTCATGATTCCAGTTTTGTGGATTCAATACTATTAATCATGCATGGTAATGGTATATTTTTTTTCTCTCTTATATACCCTGAATTAGCAAATCGTATACCTCTGTCCGACAAGTTACTGTCTGTCATAGAAAGATATTTTCATAAATGATTTGCATATAGGAACTGGATTCCGGTTACACCTTATAAGTGCTCAAGGCTATGTTGTAACTGTGTTACTATGTCCTGTTGGGTACTCTCCAAACTTTTCCATTCCATTAAGTGCCAACTCAACCTAGAGGATGTTTTTTTATTCTGTGGACTGTTGGTTTAATAGTCGTGCATGACCTAGAATCGGGTATATTGTTTCACAGAATCTTGCCAAATAAATCTAGGTACCTGGATTGCGGTCTAGCTACCTCTCCACATGGAAAGTGTTCAAAGCTGGTGTTTCTTGTGAATACAACAAATTAGTACGATAGTAGATATGATGCAGCAAGTATCTGCATCATATAGGTGTTGGTGCTGGTATATGGCAAGATGCAGTGGCCTTCCCCAAAAGGGTCATGGGTTGCACCTACATTATGTATACACGATATAATATATACTTTAAATACAATACTCTGCTTCTATAGAGAAAATGGAGAAAGTACTTTTCATGGATAAATAGGTAAATCTCTTATCAGATTGTAAGAACATTACAAACGTAGAAATATTGTTTTAAATGCATAGTATTGTATTTTGTGGTTGTCATAGGTCATATACAAAAAAAATGGATCTCATTGGTAGAGCCACGACTGGTACACATACATTTTCAGTAAAATCGATCCTTGTGGTCACCATATGGAAATCTATGATTTCCAATTTCGAAGATTAAATCACATATAAGGTTGACGTTCGATTGTATATTAAGTCATACCTTATGTGTGTACTTAGTTAATGATAAGTTTGATGTTCAATTGCATATTAAGTGGCAGAATCTCTATTGTTCAAGTTAAACTGCATATTCTCTTATGATCAAATGCCTATTAAGTTGGGTATTCTCTTATCATCAAATGCCTATTAAGCTACTTATTCTCTATTGTTCAAATGTGTGTCAAGTTGAATATTTTTCTGATTTGCAAAGGCCTAATAAACCACATTTTCTGGAATTATCAAATGCCAATTAAACAGTATTTCTTATGGAATGTTCAAATGTGAATGTGAGTTTGGGAAATCTTGCCTAATGGGCAATATGGGTTGGTTACCTGATGCAAGTACTTGGATTGATGAGCTTGCACTAAAAGTCAATAACACTAGTGAAAAACTTAAATTTAAATGTTGTGGCCTAACTGGTTTAAAGGTATTGAGACTTGTGTGCTTGATTGGTTTAAAGGTACCGAAGCACTCTGAGTGGGTTCGTGCAATCAATATGAAAAGAAAAATTTGGATGTATGTGTACCTTGGTAAAATGACTAAGGTTGAGAACTTTCTACTATGGTAGTAGGAGGTAGTTAGGGAAATGCGTCTGTGCTTTGGGAAAATAATTAAATGAAAAGACAATTCACTCAAATTCGGGCTTACCTTAGAGAGGGTAGGTGGTATAAAACTCTGGGGACATGTGTTTAACTGTTTCGAGGTAAAGTGACTCTTTGGTCCCCCAGTCCTCGGAGTTGGAGGAGACTCGAACTACCAATGTGTCCTAGGTGGTAACTCTTTGTTCTTCTGCAGAAGTTAGGGATGCATCCCGTTTTGGTTTTATCCTTTGGGAGGTTCTTTCGATCACTAGCCGCTCCCTTAGGATTTACAAATTCGGTTAAAACGTTCGGGCTAATAAAACATTCATGAATAATAATCCCCTGAGTGTTCTCTTTCGTTACGATTGATTCGGTCTGCGTGTACCAGCGTGATAATTAAAGATAAACATTTGAGTTAGATCATCTTAGGTATACAGTTACTTGTGAATATTTAATTTCAGCATGCAATAAAATTTGTGTTTATGTGATATTTAAATTTTGCTAATGATGTTACTTGCTAGTTAGCTTCTGATAAATTATTGACTGCCGTAGCATAGAGCTTTATTGATTCTTGTATATACTGAAAATCACACACGACACCCACATCACATACTTGACACATGATATATCTGAAAGAAAAATTACACTAATTTCTACTTAGAGAGTTGTAGTCTAATTCCTATAAATTTATCATTTTTCAGGTGAGTAATAAAACATCATGAGTGACTGCGGGATGGGGTGTTGATTGAGATGTTTAATTTATTGTATTCTCGGGACATTTCAGATTAAATTTTAATCTATTAAAATTCTTGTTACTTGAAAACTATGATGTCAGTATTTATTTGAAATAAAATTAATGTTGTTGCCTGATCACTCATGTAATGCTCCTGAATGCTTAACCCAATGAAATAGTTGTTTTCGCTGTTATTAATATAAAAAAAAATCTCTAAAAATTTAGGTTAAAACTTTGGAACGTCACAGGTAAGATTTATAAGGGTGTCAATGATTAGAGTTTGACCCAAACTCGACCCATACCAACCCTATAGGGTCATGGTTTGGTGATGAAGGAGGCCTGATTGGAACCCAAATTGAATCCAAATAATCTGATTAGTATATGGAGCTGGGTGTGGTTTGTGAAATTTCAACTGACCTGGGTTTTAATTAAGATCAGTGATTTTTTAATATAAAAAAGATTTTAAAAAATATATTATTTTATCAAGTATCAGACCTAGGTCCAGACCCGAGGCATCTCAAAATTAGATTCCAAGCCACCAGGTTGGATCATGTCTCCTATCTGATCTGGATTCAAGCAGGTCCAGAATTGATGCCCAAGTCTAAATCAAATCAAAGGGTATTTTCAACAGAAAAGTATCGTCTTTAGATACACTACCACAAATATCACCAGTATTTTGATTTCATTGTCGTTTTTATCAAAATGAATTTCAAAAAAATGTAAAAAATCACATTAAAGTCATTACATTTATCTCAATATGACAATGAGTAGAAAATGTTATTTCTTCATTTTTTTTCCTTTCGGTTTTCTGGCAGATCAGACCACAAACCTCAGAGAAAATTCTTGTGGCATGGCCACCAAAATATTTTCTGGGTCATGGATCAAAGCGGGAACAGAATCCAAGGCACCCATAACACACCTTAGGAAATGGAATGCATGAAACATGATATTTTGAGCCCTTTGGGACCATATGAAAACAGTCGCAAATAAATCCTGTTTTCAAGTATTAATTTCCCCAACTCAAGACCCAAACTAATACAATTTGGTGTAACAAGGATATTTTACATCCACTTTTGATACAAGGAAAAGATTTTATTTATTATACAAAGAAATTAAAATACAACTATCCCACTTTTCACTCCTCTTATTCTTGAATATCAAAGCGTTATAGTTGTAGCACATATGTGATCTTTCTGTAACTGCATATATGCTTTTCACTTGGTAAGGAAAATAATCTGACCCATGGCCATCTTTATCCAAGATCTCGATGCTTATAGAAAGGATCTGACAAACTTGTCCCTTTGGAGCTATGCTTCAACTACCAGGTTAAAAATCAATTGGCTGCATGAAATTGCCTAGAATCACAAGAAACGACTGCGATTTTGTTGTCGAAATTGCTTTTTCGATAAGCACCATGCTTCACAGAACGTGC